>NC_092343.1:87535000-87835000 GCF_046630445.1 Rutidosis leptorrhynchoides
ACAAAGATATTTTTACTGCGTGTAATATAATTACATTAATAATACCTATCATTATATTTTTATGATAATAAATGAACTTTATAAATTTTATTACTTAAGATTTATAAAAGTATATTTTTATCACATATATATATATATTTTAATATAAATTTTTATTAATAAATGACTTTTATTATTTACTCTAATATATTAAATATATAAAATGACTATATTTAAGTTATATAATAATCATGTATAGGTTTTGGAAGTCATTTTGGTCAAGTTGACTTTTGTTGACTTTTGCATATTAGTCTCGAGCATTAGGATTGTGTTACACTATAACTTGACCTAAATTGTTAGACAAATATTGACCAACATATAAATATATATAATTAATATAGGTTCGTGAATCCGAGGCCAACCTTGCACTTGTTCAATGCCATCATATGCTTAATTACTACGAAATACAATATTGTGAGTTCATTTAATCCTCTTTTACTCTTTACATTTTTGGGACTGAGAATACATGTGCTATTTTTATAACTGTTTTACTAAATGCTTTTGAGATATATTTTTGAACTGAGAATACATGAATTGCTTTTATAAATGATTGACGAAATAGACACAAGTATTCAAAACTACATTCTATGATAGAATTATTTGGATTCAGAGGTTTAATTTCTATAAAGATTGTATTATCGACCATCGGTGAGATGATTTTGCATTGCACTACGCATTAGCTACCGAAATGGTTCGATTTAGTAGTTAGTAACGGTGAGATGATTTTGCATTGCACGACGCATTAGCTACCCTCGGTGAGATGATTTTGCATTGCACGACGCATTAGCTACCGTTGTAAAATTATTTGTTTCGATTTAGTAGTTAGTAACGGTGAGATGATTTTGCATTGCACGACGCATTAGCTACCGTTTTAGCTAAGCTCGGTGAGATGATTTTGCATTGCACAACGCATTAGCTACCGTTGTAAAATTATTTACGGCGAGATGATTTTGCATTGCACGACGCATTAGATACCGTTATTAAAATTATATTGTATTAACTACCACGGTGAGATGATTTTGCATTGCACGACGCATTAGCTACCGTTGGTGAGTTGTTTTGAAAGGTTCCGGTGTTCTTCATATGAATGATTTTATAGCAGGAGTAGACCTGCACAGATTGTTTTCTAAATATGAGTATCTTGTGGTCTATTATATAAATGGGAAATGATTGATTATGTTAAACTAATGAACTCACCAACCTTTTGGTTGACATTTAAAGCATGTTTATTCTCAGGTATTAAAGAAATCTTCCGCTGTGCATTAGCTCATTTTAAGGATATTTCTTGGAGTCATTCATGGCATATTTCGAAAGACGTTGCATTCGAGTCGTTGAGTTTATCAAGACTATTATTAAGTCAATTATAGTTGGATGTGTTATGAAATGGTATGCATGCCGTCAACTTTCGATGTAAAGAAAGTTTGTCTTTTAAAAACGAATGCAATGTTTGTAAAATGTATCATATAGAGGTCAAATACCTCGCGATGTAATCAACTATTGTGAACCGTTTATAATGTATATGAACGGGTCATTTCATCTCATGGCGTTCAAATGTAATATCTATGTATTTGGTTTATGAAGACTACTCTCCGCCATGTAGTTCTGCTTACTACAGTGATGGTCAATTCTAGTCGGACGTTCCTAAATCGCAAGTAAATTAAGTATCATGTAACCGTTTGTGTTTCTGTTTGTGTTTGTGGTTGTGGTTGTGGTTGTGGTTGTCTTTTAAGTTCATTTTAATTATGTTGTATTTCAAAAAATGTAACCGTTTGAATTTGTGGTTTGAATAAATGTGTTGTTCAAAAAATAAACATTGCATTAAAGTTAAACATTACATTATATAGAACATTAAATAAAAGTACATGAAAAATAAAAACATACAATAATCATAAACTAGTCTTCGTCTTCATACTCTTCTTCGACCTCGTCATTTTCATCTTCTTCATCGGCTTCTTCCTCATCTAGTGGTGGATCAGTAACATGTTCGAGAATGTTTGAAGGTCCCGAACTTGGATCATAGAGAATAAGGTGGTTTGGTGGAAGATTCCAAATGTGTTTAATAAGATTATCTCGTAGAAAATGATGACTGCATTTATCCCTTAGTTCTTTATCCATTCGCATATGTAGTTCAACCCGTTCATGGAAGTCTAAATGTCGAGGACGGCGCGTTGGCGGATAATCTTCTTCGGGACCACAAAATGCACGACCATTGTCTCCGGTTATCATATTATGTAGCAAGACACAAGTATACGTAATAATTTGAATTTTGCTTATATAGAATTGTCATGCCGGATTTTTAATAATTGTGAATCGACCTTGAAGTATACCAAAAGCTCGTTCAATATCTTTTCTTGCAGACTCTTGGAATCTTTTAAATTTCTTTGCTTTTGGATCATTGGTATTTTTGAAAGATTTAACAAGAGTTGACCATTCTGGATAAATTACATCCGCCAAATAATAACCTCTACTAAAATGCAATCCATTAACAGTGTAGTTACATGGAGGTGACATATCTTTTAGTAATTCGTTAAATAAATGTGATTGATTTAGAACGTTTATGTCGTTGTTTGAACCAGCCGGCCCAAAAAAGAAATGTCAAATCCATGTATCATACGAGGCAACTACCTCTAACATAATTGTTGGGTAACCATGATCACCTCGTGTAAATTGCCATTTCCAACTAACTGGACAATTTTTCCAACCCCAATGCATACAATCGATGCTCCCTAACATACCCGGAAAACCATGTATTTCTTCATGTTTAGAAATTAAACGTTGTACATCATGCGCATTTGGCCTTCTCATGTACTCGGCCGAATATAAGTGTAAAACACTCTTGAAAAAGTTTTCCAAACATAAATTAAAAGTTGATTCACCCATGTGTAAGTATTCATCAAAAGCATCGGATGCAACACCGTACGCTAATTGTCTTATAGCGGACGTACATTTTTGGAAAACGTTAAAATCATATAAACCGGTTGCATCTCGTCTTTGTTTGAAATAAGTAATATAATCGGGTATAGGTTCTAGATTAAAATTGATTATACCTCGACATATACGGATGAACAAAGACTTGCTCATACGAACGCGTCGCCGAAACCTATCGAGCGGGAAAGTAGGAGTGTCGGAAAAATAATCGTTGAATAGTTGTCTAGCTTTTCCTTCTCGATCTCTAGGAAAGTGTCTTCTAGGAGCTCTAGGTATCGATACAACTTCACCTTCGACTTCATCTTCTTCTTCTAAAAAAATCAATTACATCGAGTACTTGCGTTGGATTATATGCACTTGCAAGTGCTAACGCCTCTTCATAATTTTCGTTATCTCGATCCATTAACGAATATATTTTTTATAAAGTGTTTTGAGTATTGATAGTTGAAGTGTTAAATAATGTATGAAATGGGTTGTATTTATAGTGTGCAACTTTGAAGGAAAAAACAAAACGCAACAGCTAGTTTCAAATGGCCTTAATCCCTTTTGGGCCCCACCACAGCATCTTCAAACATGTCAATACACCGCATATTGCACTACGGTCACCCCAACCGCACCCCAACCACGGCTGCTAACATTAGCGCCGTTCAACGGCGGGACAACGACGGAGCAACGAAGCTCCCGCTGTGAGTGGTCTAAGGGAGTATCATAGAATTTTTTAAATTATATACACGTGTTTGTATGAGTAAATAGAATAGTTAATTTAACCTAAAAATCAATTAACTACGCTCTCTTTTTTGCCTCTTTGGGGCCAAACAAATACACATCCGTAAACATAAACAACTACAACAAAAAATTTGGTTCAAGAATGAATTGTGGTTTATTCTTTTGAGGCTTTGAACCAACACATACCGAGGTGTTTGGGTTTAAGAAAAGTAAAAGGAAATATTCTGTTTTGGTTGCCTTGAATCTAACGAACAAATTAATAAAAACATTAAAGGTTTTTGTTTAATAAATTTGTGTGAATAAATAATCAAGAGTTAATTCTTTGTGAATTAAATACTTAAGGACTATTATCATATTAACCGAACGAAGGTGTCAGTACATTGTCGATGACCTAACTTCTTACAAAAGATGTCAGGGGTCGACTCTTATGTACTTCAAAATTATTTCCGTTGTAGTTACATGTCCATTTCATTGGCCTTAGAGGTTTTTGGATGTGTATGCGTTTGAGCCCCACCCGAAGGAGTTTTTATCACACGCGAGGTTCGAATGGGTTCGTTGTGTGGTTACCTCCTAAAGGGCGATAAGACTATATATGATTTGTCCAGGGAAATAATTGGGTGGGTGGATTCCGATATCACGTTTGGACTCCGTCAATGACTTCTAACTGTCATTAAAAAGAAAAGACTATCATCATATCAACGTTGATTGAAGTGTAGTGTAAATAACCAAATGACTAGCCTTATAAATTATGGATTTTCTGAAACGACGCAAACCCGTTTACAAAAATCGACACATTTTTTTAAATACAGCTTCCGGTGCGGCGCACCTCACTATAGATGCGGCGCCTCATAATGGTGCGGCGCACCATAACACTATTTTTCGCCACTTCAAAGTCAGTAGCAAAATACGCCTTATGGTGCGGCGCAATTCCCCTCTGGTGTGGCGCACCTACTGCAGAAACTTCATTTTCAGTCTTTAAAATCCATTTTGACCCATTTTGAAGTTTACTTTCGACACTGAAAATACACAATTCTATTAACACCTGTTTAACATCAATTACCACTTCAAAATTTAACATCCAACACTTAACCAAGTTAAAATACCACTCGGGTAACCAATGACCCATTGTATAACAAAAGAGTGTAATTTAGACCTAAATTACAACACCAAGAGTAATTATGACCCAACCACACAATTTGGTGGGTTAAGACTCAATAACCTAACCCGATACCAAGAGCACGATCTCGAGAATTCGTCAATCCCCATCCCGAGTCCAATTATCCAAATACAATCCCGCCATGATCTCAAGAAACATCTAAGTATCTAGTTTAGCAACTAGATATCTACGCATCTCTAACCGGTACCTAAAAAAGTTAAACAACGAGGTAGTAAGCCACTAAGCCTAACGCTTAGTTAATGCAATGATAACACATATACATACATAAAGCACCTTACTCGAACATATATATTACCAATCATGCAATCATTTAAGCATAAACACTTACATGGCTAGGAACACAAACTAGCATACAACTTTACGATGTAACATTATAAATAATAAAACACACATAATATGGTTGACCATGAACACAAGGGATTGGTACTCGCATGACCACTCGTATGTAGTGACCCGAACTTTTCCATGTTTAAATATATTAATTGAGATTGATATTTACATGATTAAATGTTTCCAACATGTTAAGCAATCAAACTTGTTAAGACTTGATTAATTGAAATATGTTTCATATAGACAATTGACCACCCAAGTTGACCGGTGATTCACGAACGTTAAAACTTGTAAAAACTATATGATGACATATATATGGATATATATATATAGTTAACATGATACTATGATAAGTAAACATATCATTAAGTATATTAACAATGAACTACATATGTAAAAACAAGACTACTAACTTAATAATTTTTAAACGAGACATATATGTAACGATTATCGTTGTAAAGAAATTTAATGTATATATATCATATTAAGATATATTCATACATGATAATATCATGATAATATAATAATTTAAAATCTCATTTGATATTATAAACATTGGGTTAACAACATTTAACAAGATCGTTAACCTAAAGGTTTCAAAACAACACTTACATGTAACGACTAACGATGACTTAACGACTCAGTTAAAATGTATATACATGTAGTATTTTAATATGTATTTATACACTTTTGAAAGACTTCAATACACTTATCAAAATACTTCTACTTAACAAAAATGCTTACA
Organism: Rutidosis leptorrhynchoides; assembly: GCF_046630445.1. NCBI lineage: Eukaryota > Viridiplantae > Streptophyta > Magnoliopsida > Asterales > Asteraceae > Rutidosis > Rutidosis leptorrhynchoides. Next base: position 87,540,946 of record NC_092343.1, read on the forward strand.
ATTACATCCCCGTTCAGTTTCATCAACAATTCTACTCGTATGCACCAGTATTCGTACTCGTACAATACACAGCTTTTAGATGTATGTACTATTGGTATATACACTCCAATGATCAGCTCTTAGCAGCCATGTGAGTCACCTAACACATGTGGGAACCATCATTTGGCAACTAGCATGAAATATCTCATAAAATTACAAAAATATGAGTAATCATTCATGACTTATTTACATGAAAATAAAATTACATATCCTTTATATCTAATCCATACACCAACGACCAAAAACACCTACAAACACTTTCATTCTTCAATTTTCTTCATCTAATTGATCTCTCTCAAGTTCCATCTTCAAGTTCTAAGTGTTCTTCATATATTCTACAAGTTCTAGTTACATAAAATCAAGAATACTTTCAAGTTTGCTAGCCCACTTCCAATCTTGTAAGGTGATCATCCAACCTCAAGAAATCTTTGTTTCTTACAGTAGGTTATCATTCTAATACAAGAACTTCGAGCATCCAAGGATCCGTTGAAGCTAGATCCATTTTTCTCTTTTTTAGTAGGTTTATCCAAGGAACTTAAGGTAGTAATGATGTTCATAACATCATTCAATTCATACATATAAAGCTATCTTATTCGAAGGTTTAAACTTGTAATCACTAGAACATAGTTTAGTTAATTCTAAACTTGTTCGCAAACAAAAGTTAATCCTTCTAACTTGACTTTTAAAATCAACTAAACACATGTTCTATATCTATATGATTTGCTAAATTAATGATTTAAAACCCGGAAACACGAAAAACACCGTAAAACCGGATTTACGCCGTCGTAGTAACACCGCGGGCTGTTTTGGGTTAGTTAATTAAAAACTATGATAAACTTTGATTTAAAAGTTGTTATTCTGAGAAAATGATTTTTATTATGAACATGAAACTATATCCAAAAATTATGGTTAAACTCAAAGTGGAAGTATGTTTTCTAAAATGGTCATCTAGACGTCGTTCTTTCGACTGAAATGACTACTTTTAAAAAAACGACTTGTAACTTATTTTTTCGACTATAAACCTATACTTTTTCTGTTTAGATTCATAAAATAGAGTTCAATATGAAACCATAGCAATTTGATTCACTCAAAACGGATTTAAAATGAAGAAGTTATGGGTAAAACAAGATTGGATAATTTTTCTCATTTTAGCTACGTGAAAATTGGTAACAAATCTATTCCAACCATAACTTAATCAACTTGTATTGTATATTATGTAATCTTGAGATACCATAGACACGTATACAATGTTTCGACCTATCATGTCGACACATCTATATATATTTCGGAACAACCATAGACACTCTATATGTGAATGTTGGAGTTAGCTATACAGGGTTGAGGTTGATTCCAAAATATATATAGTTTGAGTTGTGATCAATACTGAGATACGTATACACTGGGTCGTGGATTGATTCAAGATAATATTTATCGATTTATTTCTGTACATCTTACTGTGGACAACTAGTTGTAGGTTACTAACGAGGACAGCTGACTTAATAAACTTAAAACATCAAAATATATTAAAAGTGTTGTAAATATATTTTGAACATACTTTGATATATATGTATATATTGTTATAGGTTCGTGAATCAACCAGTGGCCAAGTCTTACTTCCCGACGAAGTAAAAATCGGTGAAAGTGAGTTATGGTCCCACTTTTAAAATCTAATATTTTTGGGATGAGAATACATGCAGGTTTTATAAATGATTTACAAAATAGACACAAGTACGTGAAACTACATTCTATGGTTGAATTATCGAAATCGAATATGCCCCTTTTTATTAAGTCTGGTAATCTAAGAATTAGGGAACAGACACCCTAATTGACGCGAATCCTAAAGATAGATCTATTGGGCCTAACAAACCCCATCCAAAGTACCGGATGCTTTAGTACTTCGAAATTTATATCATATCCGAAGGGTGTCCCGGAATGATGGGGATATTCTTATGTATGCATCTTGTTAATGTCGGTTACCAGGTGTTCACCATATGAATGACTTTTATCTCTATGTATGGGATGTGTATTGAAATATGAAATCTTGTTGTCTATTATTATGATTTGATATATATAGGTTAAACCTATAACTCACCAACATTTTTGTTGACATTTTAAGCATGTTTATTCTCAGGTGATTATTAAGAGCTTCCGATGTCGCATACTTAAATAAGGACGAGATTTGGAGTCCATGCTTGTATGATATTGTGTAAAAACTGCATTCAAGAAACTTATTTTGTTGTAACATATTTGTATTGTAAACCATTATGTAATGGTCGTGTGTAAACAGGATATTTTAGATTATCATTATTTGATAATCTACGTAAAGCTTTTTAAACCTTTATTGATGAAATAAAGGTTATGGTTTGTTTTAAAATGAATGCAGTCTTTGAAAAACGTCTCATATAGAGGTCAAAACCTCGCAACGAAATCAATTAATATGGAACATTTTTAATCAATAAGAACGGGACATTTCAGTTGGTATCCGAGCGTTGGTCTTAGAGAACCAGAATTTTGCATTAGTGTGTCTTATCGAGTTTGTTAGGATGCATTAGTGAGTCTGGACTTTGACCGTGTTTACTTGAAAAATGATTGCTTAACAAATTTTGTTGGAAACTATATATTTTTAACATGTGAATATTATGTGATATATTAATCTCTTAACGCGTTTGATATTATGTGATAGATGTCTACCTCTAGAACAAGTCCCATTGACTCACCTAATAATAATGAAGAGTCAAATGTAAATTGGAATGATTCGTAGACTGATTCACAAGTTCCCAAAGAGGAACCGGAAGAAGAGTCGGAACCGGAAGAAGAGTCGGAACCGGAAAAAGAATCGGAACCGGAAGAAGAATCGGAACCGGATGAAGAAATAGAACCGGTGGGGGAAATAATAAAACGGTTAAGTAAAATAAAATCCTCAACCAACCGACCAAGGTTAATTATGGTCAATGGTGTTTCCGCCAAGGAAGCAAAATATTGGGAGGATTACCAATTCTCCGATGAATCGGATTCCGACGAGAATTTCGATGATGTTATAGAAATTACCCCAACTGAATTTAAAAAGGCAAAAGAAAATAATAAGGGAAAGGGCATAAAAATAGAGAAATCTAATTCCAACCCCAATGAACTTTATATGTATCGTCAACCCCCGAAGTCCTTAAGTTGTAACAATGACCCGGGAACCTCTAAACCACCAGGTTTTTCTAAACCAATGTGGAAAACGACGGCTCGTATTAGGGGAACATCATATATCCCTAGAAACTTGGCAAAACGAACCAAAACCGAAGAAGAAGAAACAAGCGAGTCAGATTAAGATAGTCGTATTCGTGTGGTGTAATATATGTAATATAGTGTGCTTATGCTTTATGATATATGTAAAAATTTCTTGTATTAATAAGTATTTCTTTTTTATGAATCTAACTCTTGTCTATTTTACAGTATAAAAACACAAAATGGATAGACAACCCAATATTTTAAGAGACCTACCCGGAGACATGATTGATGAAATCTTGTCTAGAGTCGGTCAGAATTCTTCGGCACAACTATTTAAGGCCAGATCAGTTTGTAAGACATTCGAAGAACGTTCCAAGAATGCCTTGGTTTATAAAAGGCTTTCGTTCGAAAGATGGGGGATATCACATTGGGAAATCCATAAGTTACGATGTGTTTACTTTGACGCATATATTGCGGGGAACCCAAATGCTATTTTACGCAATGGGTTAAGAAATTATTTTGACTCAATATATCCGAATATTGGACTTCGTGATTTAGAAAAAGCGGCTAACATGCAACATAAAGAAGCATGTTATGCTTACGGATTAGTAATGTTCGCTTCTCACCTAAGTGAGAACAAGAACATCGGGCTACAACTATTAAACAAAACGTTTCCACAAGTGACGGAGTCGGTAATTGGGGTAAGAAATGAGGTTTTTAGATTGTTACGGGACTGTTGGATATTACGTAACCCTCGTCCCTTTGACGACGTTACAACACGCTATCTTATCAACGGCCATAACGGTTATGTTCCACAAGACCAAGGATGGGAAGTAATCCTAGTAAAACCAGAATGCATGACTTGTTTCTGGACGTATGAATTACGTGTCTTTATTGCCTTTGCTGAACGACTTGTGTACTAGCTAGAATTATCTTTACAACCATCTTGTATCAAATTTATTGTGTGCTATATTTCATACTATATGTAAAATAAGCGGTATTGTAAGTTTGTAAAATATTGTGTAAAAGTTTGAACGCGAAATATTATTATAATCAGTTTTTCATTTAGAATTGTAGTAGTTGAATTGTATATTAGCTACTAAGTATGAACTTAACGGGTAGGTACTACCCGAATTTAAACTTATAAAACGCTAATATGAAGAAAAAGCTTTTATAAATGAGTTCATATTATGCTACGAAATACTATTAACTACTCTTAATATTCTGTATGATTAACTTGTTCCATTTGACTATTTTGAAGGAAATGGCACCGACTACTCGACACACCGTGAATTTGAATGAAGAGGAATTCCGTACTTTTCTAGCTTCAAACATAGCCGCAGTACAGGCTGCGCTACATACCAACAATAACCTTGGATCTAGCAGTACAGAAAATCGTGTAGGATGCACCTACAAAGAATTCACTGCCTGCAAACCTTTGGAATTTGATGGAACCGAAGGACCGATCGGATTGAAACGGTGGACCGAGAAGGTCGAATCGGTGTTTGCCATAAGTAAGTGTACTGAAGAGGAAAAAGTGAAGTACGCTACGTATACCTTCACAGGTTCTGCGTTAACATGGTGGAATACCTATCTAGAGCAAGTGGGACAAGACGATGCGTACGCACTACCGTGGTCAGCATTCAAGCACTTGATGAACGAGAAGTACCGTCCCAGAACCGAGGTCAATAAGCTCAAGACAGAACTTAGAGGGTTACGAACCCAAGGATTTGATATTACCACGTACGAAAGACGATTCACAGAATTGTGCCTATTGTGTCTGGGAGCATTCGAAGATGAGGAAGAGAAGATCGACGCGTTTGTGAAAGGATTACAGGAAAGAATCCAAGAAGATATAAGTTCACATGAGCTCGCCTCCATACAACAGGCATGTAGAATGGCTCACAAACTAGTGAACCAGATTGAAGAAAGAATTAAAGAACGGACTGCTGAAGAGGCCATTGTGAAGCAAGTCAAAAGAAAGTGGGAGGAAAACGGTGATAAGAATCACCAATACAACAACAACAGCAATTACAACAATAATCGCAACAATTATCCCAACAATCGCAACATCAATCGCAACTACAACAAACGGCCCAATAACAACAACAACAACAACAGCAACTACAACAATCATCCCAATAACAATAATAACCGCAACAACAACAACAATCAGAAGCAGCTATGCCAAAGGTGTGAAAAGTATCACTCGGGGTTCTGCACCAAATTTTGCAACAAGTGTAAAAGAAATGGTCATAGCGCGGCGAAGTGTGAGGTCTACGGACCAGGGGTTAATAGAACAAAAGGAAAAAATGGTGTCAGAACGAGTAATGGCGAAGCAAGTAGTGTCGGAGCAAGTTATGCCAATGTAGTTTGTTATAAATGTGAAAAACCGGGCCACATTATTAGAAATTGCCCGAACCAGGAGAACACGAATGGACAAGGCCGCGGAAGAGTTTTCAATATTAATGCGGCAGAGGCACAGGAAGACCCGGAGCTTGTTACGGGTACGTTTCTTATTGACAATAAATCTGCTTACGTTTTATTTGATTCGGGTGCGGATAGAAGCTATATGAGTAGAGATTTTTGTGGTAAATTAAGTTGTCCATTGACGCCTTTGGATAGTAAATTTTTACTCGAATTAGCAAATGGTAAATTAATTTCAGCAGATAATATATGTCGGAATCGAGAAATTAAACTGGTTAGCGAAACATTTAAGATTGATTTGATACCAGTAGAGTTAGGGAGTTTTGATGTGATAATCGGTATGGACTGGTTGAAAGAAGTGAAAGCAGAGATCGTTTGTTACAAAAATGCAATTCACATTATACGAGAAAAAGGAAAACCCTTAATGGTGTACGGAGAAAAGGGCAACACGAAGCTACATCTTATTAGTAATTTGAAGGCACAAAAACTAATAAGAAAAGGTTGCTATGCTGTTCTAGCACACGTCGAGAAAGTACAAACTGAAGAAAAGAGCATCAATGATGTTCCCATTGCAAAAGAATTTCCCGATGTATTTCCGAAAGAATTACCGGGATTACCCCCACATCGATCCGTTGAATTTCAAATAGATCTTGTACTAGGAGCTGCACCAATAGCTAGTGCTCCTTACAGACTCGCACCCAGCGAGATGAAAGAACTGCAAAGCCAATTACAAGAACTTTTAGAGCGTGGTTTCATTCGACCAAGCACATCACCGTGGGGAGCTCCTGTTTTGTTTGTCAAGAAGAAAGATGGTACATTCAGGTTGTGTATCGACTACCGAGATTTGAACAAACTTACCATCAAGAACCGCTACCCACTACCGAGAATCGACGACTTATTTGATCAACTACAAGGCTCATCTGTTTATTCAAAGATTGACTTACGTTCCGGGTATCATCAAATACGGGTGAAAGAAGATGATATTTCAAAGACTGCTTTCAGAACACGTTACGGTCATTACGAGTTTATGGTCATGCCGTTTGGTTTAACTAATGCACCAGCTGTGTTCATGAACCTTATGAACCGAGTGTGTGGACCATACCTTGACAAGTTTGTCATTATTTTCATTGATGACATACTTATTTACTCAAAAAATGACCAAGAACACAGTGAACATTTGAGAAAGGTGTTAGAAGTATTGAGGAAGGAAGAATTGTACGCTAAGTTTTCAAAGTGTGCATTTTGGTTGGAAGAAATTCAATTCCTCGGTCACATAGTGAACAAAGAAGGTATCCAGGTGGACCCGGCAAAGATCGAAACCGTTGAAAAGTGGAAAACCCCAAAAACTCCGAAGCATATACGTCAATTTTTAGGATTGGCTGGTTACTACAGAAGATTCATCCAAGATTTCTCCAAAATAGCAAAACCCTTGACTGCATTAACGCATAAAGGGAAGAAATTTGAATGGAAGGATGAACAAGAGAAGGCGTTTCAATTATTGAAGAAAAAGCTAACTACGACACCTATATTGTCATTGCCTGAAGGGAATGATGATTTTGTGATTTATTATGACGCATCAAAGCAAGGTCTCGGTTGTGTATTAATGCAACGGACGAAGGTGATTGCTTATGCGTCTAGACAATTGAAGATTCACGAGCAAAATTATACGACGCATGATTTGGAATTAGGCGTGGTTGTTTTTGCATTAAAGACTTGGAGGCACTACTTATATGGGGTCAAAAGTATTATATATACCGACCACAAAAGTCTTCAACACATATTTAATCAGAAACAACTGAATACGAGGCAGCGTAGGTGGATTGAATTATTGAATGATTACGACTTTGAGATTCGTTACCACCCAGAGAAGGCAAATGTGGTAGCCGATGCCTTGAGCAGGAAGGACAGAGAACCCATTCGAGTAAAATCTATGAATATAATGATTCATAATAACCTTACTACTCAAATAAAGGAGGCGCAACAAGGAGTTTTAAAAGAGGGAAATTTAAAGGATGAAATACCCAAAGGATCGGAGAAGCATCTTAATATTCGGGAAGACGGAACCCGGTATAGGGCTGAAAGGATTTGGGTACCAAAATTTGGAGATATAAGAGAAATGGTACTTAGAGAAGCTCATAAAACCAGATACTCAATACATCCTGGAACGGGGAAGATGTACAAGGATCTCAAGAAACATTTTTGGTGGCCGGGTATGAAAGCCGATGTTGCTAAATACGTAGGAGAATGTTTGACGTGTTCTAAGGTCAAAGCTGAGCATCAAAAACCATCAGGTCTACTTCAACAACCCGAAATCCTGGAATGGAAATGGGAAAACATTACCATGGATTTTATCACTAAATTGCCAAGGATTGCAAGAGGTTTTGATACTATTTGGGTAATAGTTGATTGTCTCACCAAATCAGCACACTTCCTGCCAATAAGAGAAGATGACAAGATGGAGAAGTTAGCACGACTGTATTTGAAGGAAGTCATCTCCAGACATGGAATACCAATCTCTATTATCTCTGATAGGGATGGCAGATTTATTTCAAGATTCTGGCAGACATTACAGCAAGCATTAGGAACTCGTCTAGACATGAGTACTGCCTATCATCCACAAACTGATGGGCAGAGCGAAAGGACGATACAAACGCTTGAAGACATGCTACGAGCATGTGTTATTGATTTCGGAAACAGTTGGGATCGACATCTACCGTTAGCAGAATTTTCCTACAACAACAGCTACCATTCAAGCATTGAGATGGCGCCGTTTGAAGCACTTTATGGTAGAAAGTGCAGGTCTCTGATTTGTTGGAGTGAAGTGGGGGATAGACAGATTACGGGCCCGGAGATTATACAAGAAACTACCGAGAAGATCATCCAAATTCAACAACGGTTGAAAACCGCCCAAAGTCGATAAAAGAGCTACGCTGACATTAAAAGAAAAGATATAGAATTTGAAATTTGAGAGATGGTCATGCTTAAAGTTGCACCTTGGAAAGGCGTTGTTCGATTTGGTAAACGAGGAAAATTAAATCCAAGGTATATTGGATCATTCAAGATTATTGATCGTGTCGGACCAGTAGCTTACCGACTTGAGTTACCTCAACAACTCGTGGCTGTACATAACACTTTCCACGTCTCGAATTTGAAGAAATGTTTTGCTAAAGAAGATCTCACTATTCCGTTAGATGAAATCCAAATCAACGAAAAACTTCAATTCATCGATGAACCCGTCGAAATAATGGATCGTGAGGTTAAAAGACTTAAGCAAAACAAGATACCAATTGTTAAGGTTCGATGGAATGCTCTTAGAGGACCCGAGTTCACCTGGGAGCATGAAGATCAGATGAAGAAGAAATACCCGCATCTATTTCCAGAAGATTCGTCAACACCTTCAACAGCTTAAAATTTTGGGACGAAATTTATTTAACGGGTAGGTACTGTAGTGACCCGAACTTTTCCATGTTTATATATATTAATTGAGATTGATATTTACATGATTAAAAGTTTCCAACATGTTAAGACTTGATTAATTGAAATATGTTTCATATAGACAATTGACCACCCAAGTTGACCGGTGATTCACGAACGTTAAAACTTGTAAAAACTATATGATGACATATATATGGATACATATATAGTTAACATGATACTATGATAAGTAAACATATCATTAAGTATATTAACAATGAACTACATATGTAAAAACAAGACTACTAACTTAATGATTTTTAAACGAGACATATATGTAACGATTATCGTTGTAAAGACATTTAATGTATATATATCATATTAAGAGATATTCATACATGATAATATCATGATAATATAATAATTTAAAATCTCATTTGATATTATAAACATTGGGTTAACAACATTTAACAAGATCGTTAACCTAAAGGTTTCAAAACAACACTTACATGTAACGACTAACGATGACTTAACGACTCAGTTAAAATGTATATACATGTAGTGTTTTAATATGTATTTATACACTTTTGAAAGACTTTAATACACTTATCAAAATACTTCTACTTAACAAAAATGCTTACAATTACATCCCCGTTCAGTTTCATCAACAATTCTACTCGTATGCACCAGTATTCGTACTCGTACAATACACAGCTTTTAGATGTATGTACTATTGGTATATACACTCCAATGATCAGCTCTTAGCAGCCATGTGAGTCAACTAACACATGTGGGAACCATCATTTGGCAACTAGCATGAAATATCTCATAAAATTACAAAAATATGAGTAATCATTCATGACTTATTTACATGAAAACAAAATTACATATCCTTTATATCTAATCCATACACCAACGACCAAAAACACCTACAAACACTTTCATTCTTCAATTTTATTCATCTAATTGATCGTTCTCAAGTTCTATCTTCAAGTTCTAAGTGTTCTTCATATATTCTACAAGTTCTGGTTACATAAAATCAAGAATACTTTCAAGTTTGCTAGCTCACTTCCAATCTTGTAAGGTGATCATCCAACCTCAAGAAATCTTTGTTTCTTACAGTAGGTTATCATTCTAATACAAGAACTTCGAGCCATCCAAGGATCCGTTGAAGCTAGATCCATTTTTCTCTTTTCCAGTAGGTTTATCCAAGGAACTTAAGGTAGTAATGATGTTCATAACATCATTCGATTCATACATATAAAGCTATCTTATTCGAAGGTTTAAACTTGTAATCACTAGAACATAGTTTAGTTAATTCTAAACTTGTTCGCAAACAAAAGTTAATCCTTCTAACTTGACTTTTAAAATCAACTAAACACATGTTCTATATCTATATGATATGCTAACTTAATGATTTAAAACCCGAAAACACGAAAAACACCGTAAAACCGGATTTACGCCGTCGTAGTAACACCGCGGGCTGTTTTGGGTTAGTTAATTAAAAACTATGATAAACTTTGATTTAAAAGTTGTTATTCTGAGAAAATGATTTTTATTATGAACATGAAACTATATCCAAAAATTATGGTTAAACTCAAAGTCGAAGTATGTTTTCTAAAATGGTCATCTAGACGTCGTTCTTTCGACTGAAATGACTACCTTTACAAAAACGACTTGTAACTTATTTTTTCGACTATAAACCTATAATTTTTCTGTTTAGATTCATAAAATAGAGTTCAATATGAAACCATAGCAATTTGATTCACTCAAAACGGATTTAAAATGAAGAAGTTATGGGTAAAACAAGATTGGATAATTTTTCTCATTTTAGCTACGTGAAAATTGGTAACAAATCTATTCCAACCATAACTTAATCAACTTGTATTGTATATTATGTAATCTTGAGATACCATAGACACGTATACAATGTTTCGACCTATCATGTCGACACATCTATATATATTTCGGAACAACCATAGACACTCTATATGTGAATGTTGGAGTTAGCTATACAGGGTTGAGGTTGATTCCAAAATATATATAGTTTGAGTCGTGATCAATACTGAGATACGTATACACTGGGTCGTGGATTGATTCAAGATAATATTTATCGATTTATTTCTGTACATCTTACTGTGGACAACTAGTTGTAGGTTACTAACGAGGACAACTGACTTAATAAACTTAAAACATCAAAATATATTAAAAGTGTTGTAAATATATTTTGAACATACTTTGATATATATGTATATATTGTTATAGGTTCGTGAATCAACCAGTGGCCAAGTCTTACTTCCCGACGAAGTAAAAATCTGTGAAAGTGAGTTATAGTCCCACTTTTAAAATCTAATATTTTTGGGATGAGAATACATGCAGGTTTTATAAATGATTTACAAAATAGACACAAGTACGTGAAACTACATTCTATGATTGAATTATCGAAATCGAATATGCCCCTTTTTATTAAGTCTGGTAATCTAAGAATTAGGGAACAGACACCCTAATTGACGCGAATCCTAAAGATAGATCTATTGGGCCTAACAAACCCCATCCAAAGTACCGGATGCTTTAGTACTTCAAAATTTATATCATATCCAAAGGGTGTCCCGGAATGATGGGGATATTCTTATATATGCATCTTGTTAATGTCGGTTACCAGGTGTTCACCATATGAATGACTTTTATCTCTATGTATGGGATGTGTATTGAAATATGAAATCTTGTGGTCTATTATTATGATTTGATATATATAGGTTAAACCTATAACTCACCAACATTTTTGTTGACATTTTAAGCATGTTTATTCTCAGGTGATTATTAAAAGCTTCCGCTATCGCGTACTTAAATAAGGACGAGATTTGGAGTCCATGCTTGTATGATATTGTGTAAAAACTGCATTCAAGAAACTTATTTTGTTGTAACATATTTGTATTGTAAAAAATTATGTAATGGTCGTGTGTAAACAGGATATTTTAGATTATCATTATTTGATAATCTACGTAAAGCTTTTTAAACCTTTATTGATGAAATAAAGGTTATGGTTTGTTTTAAAATGAATGCAGTCTTTGAAAAACGTCTCATATAGAGGTCAAAACCTCGCAACGAAATCAATTAATATGGAACGTTTTTAATCAATAAGAACGGGACATTTCATCGTACTCGCATGATATAACACCACTACCCAAGGTGGTCGTCTACGCCTGACGTGAAGTGATCCAACAATTAGTCACAACCACCATTCATGCAATTGTTAAATGAACGATATATGGTGTTGCCTATGCCTGGTATACACAATTACACTATGTGATCTCCACTTACCTTAGAATGCACACAAGCGCCATGTAAGCACGATCACCGTCATCGCATTCGAGCAAGTAATCACCTATATATCACATAGGCATACAGAGCACATAAAAATCCATTCTTTATAAAAGAATCCGACACAATCATCCTTTAATCGAGGGATTACACCTTGCTCGCAAAACTCGCCCATTTTAACACCAAAATGGACACAACCTATTACCACTTTGGGTGGTAATTTAAACCCACACCAACACGTTCATTCGAACCCATATTGTTCTTCATTCCACAATTGACCAAACCTAAGTCCCAATCCATAGTAACTAACTAGATGGTGATTATACCATAATAACTTCCCAAACACTATTCCATACAAGTGCAAATCGACCCAAATTGTACTAGACCTCCCAAAACAAGTTATGTCTAGTACATAATCACCAATAACTATTGATAAATTTTAAAGACACTAATTACTATACAATACAAGTACTTATGTACTTAATCACCAAAACTAGACCCGAACCTTAGTTTTGACATCAAAACAACTCAATGACCAAAACCCCCAAATTTCAAAGGAAATAGAGTTTATAACACACCACCAACCCAAACCCTAGTCCTAAATCAAAATCAAGCATTAAAAACTCGAATTAGAGATTACCTTAGGTGCCAAAACCAAGCTTAATTAATAGCTGCGACAAAAGATATAGGCTCCAATTTGGGCAAGAATCAACATCATCTTCCTCATCTAGGGCTTCCTCTCTCTAGAATCTCTCACTATAAATGGGTGTTTGAAGATGAAGAAATATGAAACAAATGAAGTTCTAGATATGCCTTAGGGTCTTGAGCCCGTTTACATGCAAAATTGCCCTTAAGTCCCCATTTTTATAATATTAGCAAAACAGTCTCTGCACATTTCCAGACACAGGTCCAACGCACCATAAGGTGGTGTAGCGCACCGCCCCTTTTCAAACACAAATGTGGCGCACCGGTAAGCTAGTGTTGTGCACCAGGAAGCTAGTGCGGTGCACCTGTTTAAAAATCTGGGTCGTTACATTTTATCTCCATCAAATATGTCTTCGTCAAAAGCTATAATCTTCATTTTCTTGATTTTTGATTTATTATTAAAATTAAATGTATAATGCATTTAAATTAGTCTTGGTAATTTTATTATTGTAATACGAGTTTTGCTCAATAGAAGCTTAATGAATTGAGATTAAACTAGCTCGCTCTCGAATTTATTTTTGTCCAATATTTTAGTAAACAAGTTAGTGTTCAAGTTTCTAATATCAAGCTTAAATATGCTTTAGAGCCTAAATGAACATTTGATTTATAGAGAGAGAGAAAAGAGTCTGAGTGTTTATTTTTTATGTTTAAGTTTGTATAACATCAAAGAATTGTTAGGCCTTTTCTAATGAGAGTGTGCTCCTTCATCACGCCTATTAACCATGGCGTGCTAGCCAAGTGCTAGCTGGTGTGGGTGCAAGGAGCACGTGAACAAAATGTGGCGTGCTGTTTTTTGATTGGTTCAAATTTCTTTTTTAATTATTTTTTATTCTCTTTTTCACCCAACTTCCAATCAAATTATAACACATCACCTAACACGTCACTCAACACGTCACCCCATTATTTACCAGTTTACTAGCACGACCGCTAAACACCTCACCCCTACCCAGCAACACACCAACACGCCCATCAGGGTTAAAGATGGTCTTACGAAGCTTATATACTTCATACGTATCATACGTATCATAATAAATGTCATGTTTTGACTTTCAAAATCTTTATTTCTCAACTTTGACTTTAAATATATTAGTATGTGTTATATAATATTTGATGAAAATTATATGAATAGATTACCGACTACTCTGTATTATATAAAACAAATAAAGATATTTGATGTAAAGTTGAAAAGAAAAAATTTTGAAAAGACAATATTAAGTTTAAAACAGACCGAATTTAAACTCGAGTTTCTAACAAGCCCAATTTTTGCCAATTTATGCTCGGGCTCGACTCGATTTGTTTACATCCTGTAATTTAACTTTCATTTTATTGTTTATGTTTATGTTTATCTATAGTTTCTATTAAAATCCTATAATAATGATGTCATTATTAGGTTAATTTCTTTGTTAAGAAAAACTCAAAAAGAAAAAGGAAAAAATCTAGACCATAAAGCTGATGTCATTAATCTAATTAATTATTAATTAAATTAAATATACTTATTTATTTATTTCATGTTCCATTAACACATTTACAAACTTTGAACTATACAACCTTCATATAATAATTGTATTTTAATGTTTGATAAAATTTCATTAGTCATTTTATATTACTAATAATTATTATTAAAAATATAAATACTCAATTTTTGAGCAAACTTTATTATTATTATTTATAATTATAATTATAATTATAATTATATTATGATTATTATTCAAATTCAAATTCAAATATGATTTTTCTTTACAAGATTAATTACGTTAGATATGTATGCGAAATACACGTCTCAATAAAAGATTGTAATGTAGGCTTTTATGACAAGAAAAATAGTAATTGTGATGAAAATTGAAAGATGATAATGAGTGAATAAGTGTAGTTCATTTATTATAATCAAGTTAAGTACATCATTGTGTTTGTAAAAACTACTAAGTTTCCTATTCGGATTCCGCCGGGTCATTAAACTATATGACTTTAGCGTTTAAGTTCACTTAATATCTAAATTATATCATTAAAGTGTTTCGTTTAAACGCGAGATTCTACGGGTCATTTCACTTGTTTATTCTAGATTTCAATTGCATTACTAAATCAAATACGGAGTATACATTTAAGGAGTTGCGAAAAATGAGACGGATAGATAAGTACTATAAATATATATTAGATTGATTGATTGATTTGTTACAAACAAAATAAGGAAAATAGTTGAAGCATAATAATAAAGGGAAAATGATTAATAACTAGTTGTGGAGCTCTCGCTTCGCGTCGGGGTTTACGTTTTGAATACGAGTTGTGAAAGTTGTTTCTTTTAGCGTTGGATTTTTTTTTTTTAAGTTAATTGATCTATTTTGTAAAAAAAAGAATGTTTTTCGACATCTTTTGGTAGTATTGAAGGATTGTTCCTTTTATGAAAGTTATCTCCTTTATCGTTGAGGAAGAAAAGGGAAAAAAAAGATAGTTGATTTTTTGGTAAAAACAATTTTTTTTATCTATTTTGTAAAAAAGAATGTTTTTCGACATCTTTTGATAACATTGAAGGGTTATTCTTCTATGGAAGTTGCCTCCATTATCGTTGAAGAATAAAAGGAAGAAAAAAAAAGTTAGATAATTTTTTGATAAAAAAGAATTTTTTCGACATCTTTTGATAACATTAAAAGGTTGATTCTTTTATGAGAGTCTTTTATCGTTGGAGAAAAAAAAAAGTGAAATGACGAAAATATCTCTAATTACTATTGGTGAATAGTGATACAGGATTTTGTCTATTAGATATATAGATAATATATGTGATGATGATCATAATAATCAAAACTAAAAATACAATATTGAAAGGGCCATAAGCGAGTATGTCAAAACTATTTTTTATTTCTAAAACGAAAATTGCAACAATAGATGTGAAAACTCTCCATTCGTCACTAAATCTTGCTTTTGGTTCTTCATAAATTAATGAACCCTGTAATAAAAAGATTACCCTCACGTTAGAAACATTAGATAAAAAATTGCAATCTGTTTCCATGGAATATATTAAACAAAAGATCTAATCTAATGTAGGCAATATAAGATTATTTTTACTCAAAAATATCTAATGTAAGCTATTAAAGTATAAGGTGTTTCTGTTTACACTTCATGAAGAAAATGAAAATTTTTATTCAAATTACCCAATATAAACAAATCATTTCGTAATATTTTTGGTTTATGTCATACGATTATTATACTCCGTAAAAAATACTTTAGAGCAACTCGTATAATTCATTCATGTCATAAATTCATTTCCCTAATTCTTATAAAAGCAACGCATCAAAATTACAGCTCATAATAACTTAATTTCATAAGTCTATTTCTATAATTTAAAGGGAAGCCATCAAAATTATAGTCCATTTCACTTAGGTGATGATTTGTAAACTACTAAATTTTTAGCATACACTACTAATTATACTTTAAAGTATTGTATATTATATGGTATGCAGTCCGGCGGAATCTGAAATTTTTTTCCACCGGTGTCAGAATTTTTTTTTAAAAAAAAAAATTCACATTCTGAAAATTTCAAATCCACTTGATCGGCCCCACCCCGCCCACTCTGTTTCCGGCCCTGTGTATAGCTAAAAATAGTACTCATTTGTATCAATCAGCACCCTAAACTTATACCCCGTACTATACTCCTTCCATCTCATTATTAATTATTCGACAAAAACACACATTGGAGTAATATTTATTTCAAATCAAAATCATAATTATAATTATAAATTGTAATATATATAAAGATAATGTAGTATAACTAGACATACTTGGAGCAGTCAATACGGGGGCTGATCGTGTACGGCTGAGCAACACCACATTTACTAGACAGACTAGCCGATCTGGAAGCTTTAATATGTGGGAACGAAGGTTTAGCAGTTTTAAGGCAACCACAAATAGTTTTCCTAGCGCGTGTGGTGCGTGCAGACCTGTTAAGACTCTTAACACCTTGACAACACTTAGCAGGCAATGGACCACCGTTTTGTAGGTAAAACAAACAAGGCATCAAGCTCTTCGTGACTAGACCACAAGTGATTACTGCTTCTGAATGTGGTGCTAAAAACACCATACAAGCTATAAACATACAAGCTATCTTCATTAACATACTTGCCATTGTGGTTTTAGTGAGTGGTTGATAGTGGTTTGGATGTTGAGAATGGTGTGGAGATCAAGATGTTTATATAGAGAGATATGCGACCAATTATGGGCCCCACCATTTATTATTAATTAGTATTATATTATATTATACATATATATATACTCCCTCCGTCCCAGATTAACTGTCCCCAGAAAAAAACACACAGTTTAAGAAATGTCATTATCACACTGTACTTTTTCTGTACTTTTTTCTTACTTTACTGTTTTACCCTCAACTAATTAATTAGAAATCTCTCTCACCTTTGTAATTTAATTAATTCATTAGGGACAATATTGTAAACTTTATCAAATTTACTTTCCATATTTGGAAGTGGACAATTAATCTGGGACATCCCAAAAAGGAATACTGGACAATTAATCCGGGACGGATGGAGTACTAAAACAACACACGGCAGTCGTTTCAGTTCTATCGGATTGTCGTTTTGAGTTTGCGTTCACACTACAAACGGTCCATCAACTTTGACTCAATTTACACAACGGCCCCTCAACTTTACACTTTTTCAGGGTAAAAAACGTAAATATATAATTTTATTAAAATAAAAGAAACTAATTCCACCCGAATTTTTAACGGGCTCTTTCTTCTCGCTCGGTGCGAGTTAAATTTTTCCAAGACCACTGTTCAACTCGAAAAAAGCTAATGAACACAACGTGACTAACTACGCGCGAAACGGACATCGTTAAAAAAATACTAGATAACGGGCCCTAAATTCTCGTTCGGTGCGAGTTAAATTTTCCCGATACCACCGTTTAACTCGAAATAATTTTACGAATACAACGCGACTAACTATACGCGAAACGGACATCGTTAAAAAAACACTAAATATTTCGTTCTATATTAAATACATATACATATACGTCCAACAAACAACCCAACTTACTAGATATATTAGATACCAAACAACGTATATCCAAATTCGACTGCGCGTCGAATACAACCGTAGCAACGCGCGGTCGAATTTTTTTCTAGTTATAATTATTAGAGTTAAGTTATGTAGCGAGTAAGGTGTTGTTTGTTTTTTAAAATGTTTTTGTCTGAAGATATGCGGACCATGTCTGCAAAAAATATGTGGTCTGAAGGTCTGTATGCTGAATAATGAACACTGTTTGTTTTTAGGTCTGCAACATAACTTAATTCTGTCTGCAGCACTTAGAAGCACATTTATTAGTCTGCGAGGGTGCAGACATAATAAGACATAATTTTATCTTATGTCTTCAGAAAAACAAACTGTCTGCAATAAAAACGTCTGCGGGCGCGCAGACATAAGATATAATAAGGTATGCAGACAGAAAAACAAACAACACCTGATAGTTAGTATATTACTCCAAATTTAATAATTCATACACACACAAAAACATACATTTAAAAAATAACTGTTACATATACTTTTTTGTAACAAATATTTAACCAAAGATACCGGATAATTTCATAATTATTTTCATTTTGATTGATTCAATATGATCATATTTTGACAACAAGTTTTTTGGAATTTTTAGAAGATTTTAGGTTTTAACTTTTATGAAAAATATCTTATCAAATAAAAAACTTATTTGTTTGTAAGAGCTTAGAGATTTTTTAGGAGAGAAAAAGTTAAAAGTTACTTAAACTAGTATTTACTTTTTAATTTTTTATCATCTTACTTTTTATTTTAACAGTTTTAACTACTCTGTCAAACAACAAAATACATATTAAAAAGTAATAGCTATTTTGTCAAACATATCCATATGTGTACGCAATGATAGTTCTACAAAACAATTTTTTACTAATACATTGGTACGGTGAATTTAATAAATAATAGTGAAACCATAAATTCACACATCGTATAATTACCATATGTAAATGTAAATCATATCATTAGTTAATATATTATAAAAGACAGGCATGTATATCCATTCCATATTAGTAGTGAAAGGAGTTGCATATCTTTTGTGTACATATACTCGAGACAAAATTACGCTCGTCGTCCCTGAATTTGTATCCAACTTTCTCAGGTCATCCTTAAACTTTTTTTTTTGCTTACGTCATCCCTGAACTTGTATTTTGTAACTCCGGTCGTCCCTCCGTCTACATTCCGTCCATATTTTCTGTTAAACTGACTCATGTGCGTATCATGTGAGGGTATTTCGGTCTTTATATCATTTTCTAAAATAATTTAATTTAATTTTATCTTTTATAATAATCTTTTCTATTTTTCTTATTCAAAACACATTCTTCTTTGTCTACCTTCATTTTTAATCCCCATTTAATCTCTCATCTCCCTCACCTTCAAAAACTAAAATCAAATGCATAGTACAGAATGAATCAAATATTTAATCACCATGGTCGCCGCCACCACAACTTTTGTTGCTGTCTTCTTCAACCTCTGCCCCTTCCACCGCCGTCTTAATCCTCCACCACTTCCACTGCCGGCCCAAATCCTTTAAAATTAAAATTAAGGTCCGACGAATTTAACTATATGTTGATCTGTTGGATCTGAAAGGGGAATCTGAGTCACCACGGCCATCTCAGATCCGCCACAACCACCACACAACCGCCATCTCAGATCCGAAAGCATCGGTCTATGGCAATAGGATAAGATTTGCATTTGTTGAGTCAACAGGCTTTTGTCAATTTAGCTTGTTGAGTCTGATTCCTTATGTATTTTGCATTTGTTATTCCTTTTGAAGATAGGATAAAATTTCTTTATCAGGTTCACTTGTTTTCTTTTTAATTTTCTGTTTATTGCTTTCAATTTATTGGAGTTAAGAGACTGAACAAACAAAGCATAAGTTAAAATTGTTCTTAGATTTGGGTTTTAGACTTTTGATTTAGATTTGGGTTTTTGAGTTGGTGTAAATATGATTTTTATTCAAGTAAAAAAGTTGCAGGTAGTGAAAAAGTTTGTGAGAGAGGTATGCCAGGTTTGTATATACAATGTCTTCAAAAAATAATATCGATACATGGTTTTGATTTTAAGAATTAATTTGGATTTTGATTTGAATACTAGGATTGATTTATGAATGAAAGAATGAGAAGGTAAGTTGGAAAAGAAACTAGGGTATTGAAATATTGGGGATCAAGATGAAGAAAAGGAAGAAAGGATAAAATGACAAAAATACCCCCACATGATATGCACATGATTCAACTTAACAGAAAAAATGGACGGAATGTAGACGGAGGGACGACCGAAGTTACAAAATACAAGTTCAGGGATGACGTAAGCAAAAAAAGAAGTTTAAGGATGACCTGAGAAGACTAGATACAAGTTCAGGGACGACGAGTGTAATTTTGTCTATACTCGATTACAGTAATAAGAAAGATCATCCAAATTTATACACTTGTATGTGAAAGGTTGAAAATGTAGAGGATTTGTAATATAAACTTTAACCTTTAAATTATATATGTGAAAACAAATTATTCAATAAAATTAGCAAGTAATAAAAAGTTACAATCGTTTCTCTGAATGAATTCAGATGAACATAAACACATGAGATTTTTTGGACAAATATAATTATCTAATCTAAGTAATGTAACGGTATTATTCAGTGACTGTTCCTCCCTTATACCACTCTCAATCATGACGCACTTCCTTCCTAGAACACAACGCCACATCAGCTTTATCTCTCTATTTATTTTTCACTTCCTCCCCATCACATACTACTACCAACCATGACATACTTTCTCCCATCACATACCCACAAAATTAATTAATTAATTAATGTATAAGTTGTTAATGGTATTGGTACAAGTAAATAAAACACAAAAGTAGGAGAGAGAAAAAAAATCTCGTCCTCAAAACTGTATGGTGAAGAAAGAAAGGAGGGCGAACCTCTTGAGGGCGGATGAGAAAGGAGTGAGGGCACACCAATGCCAACGGCGCCTTCAAGGGCGGAGCTCAGAAAGCTTGAGGGCGGAGCCAGTTGAGAATGGTCACAACTCAACATCTAACAATTGAAATGTTAAATGAGTCTTGGGATTCATTTTTAATACTGTATATATTTTGAAAAAGACAACATATCCAAATAAGGACATACAAATACAACATCGTGTTAGAAAATAGGGTTGTAAATTGACTGCCGGATTCGTTCTTGAATCGTGTATTCACTTTCTCTATAAAGTATTTCGACCCTACGATTGCCTTGGTTGCACGAAATCTTTACAGGGATAAGACAAGAACGCAATCAGTGTTTTTGGCAACGAAATCACTGATCAAATTGTTAGAGAGTATGTGTGTGTTTTCTGTTTATGTTCGTTGATATGAAAGCAAAAACATATTCCTATATTTATAGGAAGCGAAAAGGTGCGAGTGAAAGTACGCAACTTTTCAACCAAAGGATGTAACCCTTCAACGAAAAGACGCAACCTTTCGTTCACATCATTTAGGAAATGACATCACTCTTCATGAAATGATGTAACCATTCATGGTTACCTCTCATCAAAAGATGTAATTTCCAATACCTTATTGAATTAACTCGAACGAGCGTGCACTCCGCACTCTCCAAACTCGTTATTGAGCTTAATACGATAAGCCTTTGCTTTCTAGTAAATCCCAATTAACTAAAATGATTGTTGATAACACTAAAATCACCAACAAATCCCCCCCATTTTAGTGTAATCCTTGATTTACTAAAATAATTAAACAAACAGAACAAACTAATGCATAAATGGAAATGTTCATGAAGAATTGAATTTCCACTTAGTATAATATTTACGAGAATTCGAAAATCAGGGTGTTCACGAAGAATTGAACCCTTCAATTCATATGAAAACTATAAAATACTATACACATCAGTTTCTTACATATCTCTAAGACAATCTTGACACTATTATAAGCCATGTGTCCCAATCCTTCAGTGAACATATTGGCAGCTAAGTCCAAAGCTCCATTGAAGCGGCAAAACTTCATGTTCACATAGGTAGCTCTTTTAGTCTTGCACCCGCATATGCAATTTTTCAAAAGAACTATTAAGAAGTTAAACTTCAACCTAACTCCACTTACGGGTCTAAACACATACTTTGGGATCAGTATATTTATGTGTTTCAATCTTCAGAAAGTAAGCTTACCTCATTGAATTCAGCTCCTAGCGTTGTACTAGAAGGGAATTGGGCGTCTCACTTTGGAAGATTTGGTTGAACTTCAATCCCACATCATTAGCCGACTTGTGCGCACTTAAGTCTCGGGCTAATTACTTTTGTCAAGTGATTTTGCCAAATTTTGTTGTAACACAACAAAATCCACATATATCACTTCATTCATGATCAACTCACGAAACATAATACGTCTAAGGCATAAGTATCTAGATTTTCCCTTGTACATTTGACTATATGCCTTAGTCATAGGACATCCCATACCTAGGGATCTAATTGGACTTTACTCTCATTCACTTCGACTTCAATCAATTTTCTTTAGTAATCCTTTGATCCAAGGACTTACCAAATTCTTATTATATCATAAGATACTCGTGAGTACTCAAATCAATTGATTGATTAGTCCTTGTATATGGCCACTTTCCACAAGTAATCAATGTAAACATATAATTTATACACCCTGGACAATGTATCCATATTATCCTTATGTACACAATTATTACCATTACATTAGATGGTAAGATTATTATTATAAACATGCCTTAGCCAATCCACTTCTATAACCAAGAAGTAATGACAATAAGTTTATAATATCAATAATCTCAACATCAATCTTTTGATCCAAGATACATCATCTATACAAAGAGTAAAATCCAACAACTTGTAGATGTATAATTCCTTGATCAATAGTAAACTGAATACATTTAATATGCTTTAAGGATTCACATTGTGAACTGAACCATAATTCATGGTTGGCTTTTACAAGTATTAACATACTTAAGCCCTATCACAATAAATTATCCTAGACCTTGCTTAATCTTTTCAACACCATGCTATATTAGTCACTTGATGTCATATCATACATCATATCACCAATTTCATTAACAAACCGGTATTTGAAAACAATTAAGCAACATCTAATCCTTGTTCCATATTGAAACATATACATTTCACTAACTTGTATCATCTTTGATAAACCATCAAATGGTCTGTGGACATACCTCACCAATGAATAATGACTTCATGGTCATTTTATTTGATAACAAACACTCATTTCACAATCATGAAAATTCATTTTTTTTTGACTTTTTCAACGGATTATCACCGCCCGTTAAATAGTCTAACAATTATTACCTATTTTCTTACCAACCAATCACAATTATAGCTACTATATGTCACAATATATGTTCATGAAAATTACCAGTATGTCATGAAGCCTTTTATCACCTGTACACACATATACTCATACAGAGAGTACATGGTCTACCATCGTGACCTTTCAATAACTATGCATTATAGGATCTTTGAATATGTGTCTACGTATTAGACGTAGACTAATATTCATATTCTAAAGATCTGTGCATGCGCCAAAACAAAGGAAATATATAACACGATGTACAAGTGAACTGTACAATTAAGTATCATATTTCCATTGCAGCCATTGAATAATACAATTGTAAAATCGTCCACCAATCGTCTCAAGTTAACGGTGTATAATCATTGCAACGAACATTAAACTTTAATAACTCCCATTCCAACATGAATTTATTTGATCAACCATTGCGACCGATTGTATTGTTTGTACAACCATTAGTACCCCCATTGCAACGATTCCAATTTGTCAAGAGTTGACAATTAATAGTCATTGACAAATAAATGCATGAAGAGATATACTCTTACAAGAATCGTTACAACATTGATATGATATTCATGTCTGTAACCGACAATATCATAACTCACATGCAATAGTTCAAACTATTCATTGAATCAGTTAGTCTTTTAATCATATATCGGTATAAATATCTAACAGATTTTTGCAAACCACTATATATACCTATAGCATACTCGAGAATAAATCTCTATAATATATAATAAATGATCTGACCGGCCACTTAACATGCAAATGATAGTTATGAATCAGAATTATGGATAATAATTTTGATCGTTATCCATAAAATTGTATGCCACGTATGTAGTATCATGTTCCAGTATATGCCTTTCACCTTTTCCTTTTCATTATTATTATATATTAAAATTAAAATTAAATATTAAAATATAGAATATGATAATCCCCATATTTATATGAGTACATTCATGTCATACGTTTGATCAACATGCATGTATATCTCATGCATCATCCATATATGGAATTCCGTAATCAAATGTAGCGGCCGACATGAATAAAATGACCAAACGGTTATCAGAAACAACAGGTTTCAAAGTCAACCATTTTACGGTTACTTGCATCAATGAAAATTAACTAAAATATCAATTAACAGTGAACCGTTACACATGTTCCAATTATATGCAACTTGCAATTCAATTCTGGATATGGACTAATTGGTGAATCATCATGCATGCGACACACACAAACAGATGCATTTACCATGTTATACCACATGTGAGATGTTAATCATGTTAACGTACATATTATTCTTACATGCATCATGTCATGTTAAAATATTACGGAGTAAAAGATAAGAAATGTGTACTTGTATATATGAATCCACCGTTAGAATAATTCTTTAACCATATGCATCCAAGATAGATCATCGCCTATATCCTTGCACGATTCATCCAAGATATTTTTTTTTTTTTTTTTTTTTTTTTTTTTTTTTTCATCCGACTCCAATCCATGATTATGAACGAATATACTTTATAGATTTGTTAGAAAATAGGGTTGTAAATTGACTGCCGGATTCGTTCTTGAATCGTGTATTCACTTTCTCTATAAAGTATTTCGACCCTACGATTGCCTTGGTTGCACGAAATCTTTACAGGGATAAGACAAGAACGCAATCAGTGTTTTTGGCAACGAAATCACTGATCAAATTGTTAGAGAGTATGTGTGTGTTTTCTGTTTATGTTCGTTGATATGAAAGCAAAAACATATTCCTATATTTATAGGAAGCGAAAAGGTGCGAGTGAAAGTACGCAACTTTTCAACCAAAGGATGTAACCCTTCAACGAAAAGACGCAACCTTTCGTTCACATCATTTAGGAAATGACATCACTCTTCATGAAATGATGTAACCATTCATGGTTACCTCTCATCAAAAGATGTAATTTCCAATACCTTATTGAATTAACTCGAACGAGCGTGCACTCCGCACTCTCCAAACTCGTTATTGAGCTTAATACGATAAGCCTTTGCTTTCTAGTAAATCCCAATTAACTAAAATGATTGTTGATAACACTAAAATCACCAACACATCGGACGTATATCTATGTACATTATGATCAATGTTGACGGAAGCTCACAACGTACACATATTGATCAAGTATATCCCCCTTACGCAAATAGTGCCAAATCCAAGTGGGGTTGATATTGGGGAATTTAAATATGGAGTATCAATTATCAATATCAATCTTGGTTATATGATGTCGGTTTTATGAGCTCTTCATAGTTATTTTAGTAGGAAACTGATTTCATGTGACATTTTTCTTTTTCTTTTTTTTTTTAAAGCAAAATTTTATCCAATATCAAACCATCGAAGTGTTACAAGTTACAGTAGAGTCCATCGATTTCATGTTGTTTTGGCGATTTAAGTTGGATGCACTCCCATTACGTTGGAATTTATATTTATATTTATATTCTAAAAGTCTTGAGTTTAATAGTATTGTTTGTCCGATATGTCATAATGGTGTGGAAGACCAACAACACTTATTTTTTGATTGTACGATGGCTTCATCAGTTTGGCATAAAACACGGGTGTGGCTTGATTGCGGGATTCCACATATTCGTTCTTGGGATGACTTAAAGAGTTGGATCGATGGCCTTCAATCTCCAGTAACGCATAAGAATCGGGTAATCTCCGTAGTAGCTACTCTTCTATGGGTGTATGACGATTTCGAAACGGTGTTGTTTTCAACGAATCTTTATATAGTAAAAATAGTCTGTTTGATGTAATTAGATTATTTTCTTTTCGTTGGCTTAAAAATAGAGGTCATGTAGTTTCAAATTTGAACTTGTGGCTTCAAAAGTCATTGTAATTTTCCCTCTTAGAATCTTGCTAGGGGGCGTTTAATGATATTTAGTTTTGGCCGTTAAAAAAAAATGAATGACGAAATTATGCATCAATTGTGATATTTCTGCGCTTCTCTTTTTTTTTTCTTTTTTTTTTTTTTGAAAAGCAAGGATTATATTGAAATCAAAAGTTACAAGGATTGATCAAGCAATAATGGCTTGCAATTATCCCGAAATTGTTTTGCAAAGATAGCAAACCGAACATGAAAACTAATACACGAAACTAATTACAAGATTACATTATTTTAAGATAGCTACTAGGATCGTTAATCCACGTAAGCCAATCTATTTTCCGTTTCCTCGATCTCTTGGATATCCACTCAAACGCTTTAACTTGAATCTCGTTCAAAACCACCGACGGATTCCAAGATTTCCCCCGAAAGACCATCTCGTTTCTATTCTTCCAAATTAGATATGTACATGCTCATTCAACCACTTGCCATATTTTTTCCCCACCTGTGTAGAGTTACTTGGACCATTTCCCCTCAATATTTCAGAAATACTAAGGTTAGTTATATTTCCTAGTCCCCACCACCCGAAGACTCTATCCCACACATCCATTGCGGACTTACAAAATATTAGGGAATGCTCCACCGTTTCTAAATCGTCATCACATAACGGACATCTTACACTATGCAAATCTATACCCCTATTGTCTATTTCGATTTTGACAGGCAGTCTTTTTTTACAAGCCCGCCATACAAATACTTCTAACTTTTTTGGTACCAAATTATTACGCATAGTTTCATCAACATTTGTAACCGCGATTAAACGTTCGTCAATAATGAGAGATAAAGATCGAACAGTGTAAATACCATTATGTGATAACGACCAGGAGCATGTGTCAATTCGCCTTGTGTACGCCATGTTGGTTGTCTCGTCCAATTGCACCTTAAAACACTTCCAGATTCTGATTCTGCAAATCGGTCGCTAATGGTTGTCCCTTTATCCGTTTCCAATCGATATAGTCTTGAAAATTTTGAACTCAGTTTCCCGTTAACTAGCCACTTTGTGTCCCAGAATTTCAGCATCGAATTTTTGTTCACTTTCTTGACGAAGGAGTCTATGAAATCAACTCCTAACTCTTGAATGCATGTACCTGTTACAAGAATATTTTTCCACACACTTGGTCTTAAAGAGCGAATTGCTTCACCCTCTAAGTCCAAGCCACCACAGGAACCGTAAATGCTACGAATGACATTTGCCCATAAAGAATTGGTGTCGGTATTAAACCTCCACCACCATTTGCCCAATAAAGAAAGATTTTTACTTTTTAAAAGCCCGATATTTAACCCCCCCCATTTTCATATGAAGTTACCACATTATCCCATTTAACCCAAGAAATTTTTAGAGTTTACATCCGACCCGCCCCAAAAGAACACTCTCCTGACACTCTCTAGAATTTTTAACACACAATTCGGAGCACGAAAGAGCGAGAAATAATACAATGGTAGGCTACTTAGGACCGATTTAATTAGGACTAATCTTCCTCCAAACGACATCGAACGCATTTTCCAACTTGAAAGTCTTGATTTAATTTTATCGATGACCGGGTTCCAACTACTCAACTTATTCATTTTTGCACCAATTGGAAGTCCAAGATACGTAAATGGGAACGACCCCACTTGACATTCTAAACGAGATGCAAATTGTTTTAATTCATCTACAATTGTCCCGATATCATACAAACAGCTTTTTTGAAAGTTCACTTTTAAACCCGAAGCCAATTCGAAGCATTTAAGAAGGTTTCGAAGGTTTAATGCATTTTCATGACTCCATTCTAAACGAGATGCAAATTGTTTTAATTCATCTACAATTGTCCCGATACCATACAAACAGCTTTTTTGAAAGTTCACTTTTAAACCCGAAGCCAATTCGAAGCATTTAAGAAGGTTTCGAAGGTTTAATGCATTTTCATGACTCCATTCTCCGAAAAAAATAGTATCTGCGCTTCTCTACCATATCTCATTTATGCGATTATATATTGAATACTATTTGATTTATTAGTTTCAGAGAATGAAAATCCTTGAGTTTAACGTAATATTTCTCTTATTAATATACGTTAGTCATTGTGTTTTCTATTAAAGACAATAAACGAATTAGTTATTTATACTTTCTAATAAATCTCTATCATTATGATGTCAATACACAAGCTTAAAAAAATTCAGAAAAAAAGAAAAATTAAGTTATCCATAATGATGTCATTATAATAATTATTTATTTTTAATAAAAAATATTAACATGTTTATTGTATAATTAATATGGAAAACATTATATACAACCTTATAGTAAAAAACCTCCATTATCAGATGCGGAGTACAATATTTGAAATATTATTTACAACCTAATTTAATGGTAAAATACATCCATCACCATATGTAAAATATTTGAAGTATTATGTATAACCTAAGGGCTATGATTAGACAAACTCATAAAAAAAATTATACTTTACTTGAAAAAAAATATGTCACGAACCTACAAGATAATTTGAATGGAGCACTTTTTATCTTTGTCAGGATTACGGGTTGTCGTCTCGTTTAAAATAGAATTGATTGATTATTACATTATGAAATTATAAATAATTAATACATTTTTTTAACAGAAAAAAGAGTATATATTATATATTATCACAATTACAAATATATGAGAGTCCAATAATCATATTACAAGACGAAACCCTATTAGCAAACCAAACCAAACGAAAACAAAATGATAAAAATACACTCGAGAATCACGAATCGACAAAGCCAAGGGGCAAGTGCTCACCGCTTTGCAGGAAAAAGCCGTGGTCCGTTCATTATCATTAAGGAGAAGATTCTACTTGAATGATACAATCTGGGAATGGCCCGTGGCACAGTGTTGGCAATTCAACGACAAAGCACTCCGGAACACCCCATTTCTCCCCTCCAGAACGACTACTCCAGGAGTGAGGCAAAAAACCTGCACGGTACAAGCGTGACTACCCCTTGCTACCGGGTGGGCCACATTGGTTTAACCTACCCCCGATCTGCTGAAAGCATTTGACACAAATAGATTCGGGTTTGAAATCCATTGCACCCACTCAATCCGGATACCTTTACACCTATTCGATATCCATTCAAAACTTTTAAGTTGAACTTCCTTGAAAATCATATCACGCGATCGTTTTGATTTACTGGATGTAATCGCGTTCCGGTTGTTCCATATCATATAATCCGTTATCCATTCTGTCGCTTGCCAAAATTGCATTACGGTCGCATTAGAGATAACTTGACCGGAACCATCGAGCCCCAAAAACTAGTTATTTAACGATCTTGTTTGTGGATTGATTTAATTCCACCACGCAATCACCCTAAACCAAATACCCCCCGCTTCTTTGCAATGAATTAAAGAATGCTCCACCGTCTCTAAAGCGTCATCACACACCGGACATCGAATCGAACCCAAATCAATCCCCCTCTTGTCTAATTCCACCCTTGTTGGAAGACGATTATGCATTGCCCTCCATACGAAAAGCTCAAATTTTAAGGGGACCAATCTGTTACGAGCTGTTGGAGTCACGACCGAAGGGGTGGAGAATTCCATACGCTCAATTAACTTCGTGAGTTTCTGCACCGAAAACAGACCATTGTTGCTAAGTTCCCAATACCACTCTTCTGTTCCATCTCTACAAGGGACAAAACTAGATAAACGATTAGTAAGATTTGTGATATACCCTAGTAATCTCCCAGAGATACTACGGGACCAACACCAATGAAAAGATACATTTGAGCCGTCCCACCGAACACGATCGTGTATAGTGGCCATGGGATTCGAGTCAAGTCTATACAACCGATTGAACATATATTTTAGCAAATAGTCCCCAAGCCACGGGTCCTACCAAAAACTAATGTGGGATCCATCAACCACCCGTTTTTTAAAAGAACGACAAAATGGTTTATTTAAGTTGGTTAAGCTATTACCCACTTTTATGATTGTAGCCCACGTAGACCCAGCCCGACCTACGGGGGGAGAGTATGATTCGTGTAAACCACCACCACCCCCGTGAATGCTTTTTATTATTTTTACCCATAAGGAGTTAGGATTAGTTTTAAATCGCCACCACCATTTACCAAGGAGTGCTCGGTTTTTTATGTTTAGCGACCCAATATTAACCCCCCCTTTTCAAAAGGTAAAATGCAAGTGTCCCATTTAACCCACGCCATTTTTGATTCATCACACGTCCCGCCCAAAAAAATCGACGATGTAGTCCCTCCAAGTTTTTAAGAACACATAAAGGGGCCCTAAAAAGTGAAAAGAAGTAGAGAGGTAGGCTAGATGAAACCGATTTGATTAGCATGAGACGTCTGCCATAAGATAGTGATCTAGCCTTCCAATCCGCTAAACGTTTCTCGAATTTTTTGAACGTCGGTTCCCAATCTTTCGACTGCTTCATTGAAGACCCAATTGGTATCCCCAAATACGTGATCGGAAGTGATCCTGACACGCACCCAAGCCACGTCGCCATCTCCTCCATTGCCTCTTTAGATACTCCCAAACCATACACACAACTTTTATGAAAATTAATTTTAAGTCCCGACGCCTCTTCAAAACATCTCAGAATTTTAACCAAATTATGCGCGTTCCTTCTATTCCATTCTCCGAAAAACAAAGTTTCGTCCGCATATTGTAAATGTGTGAGGCTTACGTTTTCCCTACCAATTGGTAAACCCGTATATCTATTATTTGTGACCGCCATCTTTGTAAGAAAGTTTAGACCTTCGGCTACAATAATGAATAAGTAAGGGGATAACAGATCTCCTTGTCTAACACCCTTTGTATATTTAATTCTTTCGCTGGTGCACCATTTACTAAAACCGAGATTGAAGCCGACGAAAGACACGCCTTTATCCATTTTCTCCACCTTGCCCCAAAACCCATTAACTCCATCATTTCTAACAAAAAAAATCCCATTTAATATTATCGAATGCTTTTTCAAAATCCACCTTGAAAAGAAAACCCTTACGTTTGGCCGCCTTGATATCATGAAGGGCTTCATTTGCCACCAAAATTCCATCTAGAATATACCGATTCTTAATAAACGCGCTTTGCTCGTAGCTAATTACCGATGATATCACTTGCTGGAGACTCTTTGTTAACACTTTCGACAGAATTTTATAGAAGCACCCGATTAGACTTATTGGCCGATAGTCCCCGAAGCCTTGTGGGTCATTCTTTTTAGGCAACAAGGCAATAAACAACGCATTATATCCTTTCAAAATCTCCCATAGTTCCCAAAAACGATTAAAAGCCTCTAGAAGGTTTTCTTTAATGAGCTCCCAAAATTTGACAAAAACATTCATGGAAAACCCGTCAGGACCCAAGGCCTTTTCCCCACCGCACTCTTTTATTGAAATGTCCCGTTCTTATTGATTAAAAACGTTCCATATTAATTAATTTCGTTGCGAGGTTTTGACCTCTATATGAGACGTTTTTCAAAGACTGCATTCATTTTAAAACAAACCATAACCTTTATGTGATGACCCGAAAAATTCTGACTAAATTTAAACTTAATCTTAAATGATTAATGATTTCGACACGATAAGCAAAGCCTATGAAGTTGAATCTCAAAATTTTTAACTATTCAATTACCCTTCGGTTGTTCTCAACGATTCGCAAACCATTATATGTAAATAGATACATATATATACTATAACTTGAAAACGTAACAAAGTTTTAATTGCATGATACCGTACATTAAACTTATTGGTTTATATATCTATTTGAATATATATGATTTCAAGTTATTTAGTAAACGATAATAACATTCGATTATTAATTCAATTGATATTTAGATAAGTTAACTAAAACGTTTAAGATGAACCAGTAAAACACTAATTTGCTAAAGTATTTTCAAATTGCTACAGTACCCAAAATGCTACAGTGTTTTCGAAAATCACTATTTGCTACAGTAAAATTGACTTTGCTACAGTGAATTGCTACAGTAAAACACTATTTTAAAAATGTATTTTAACAAATAGTGAAACGATGATTTATAGAAGTAAATGACCAAAACACTCAAACGTATAAGATACACTTTGAGTGACATAGTTTATGGATAGTTTAAGTCTATATTTTGACAAAGGTACGTGTCACGAAACGTAAAATGCAAGTTTTCTAAACGTACGAAAATACGTTCGAAAAACCAGAACCGGGACATAAGTCGAGTGATGACGTACGACTTACCGGAACTAAAATTACAAATCAACTATGCATGTGAATTTAATATAATATATAATTAATTATTTAAATTATATATATTATATATTTATTTATTATGTCGACAAACAAAAATACAAAAGTTTTGTGAGCTGGAAAAGGAGCCCATGCGATCGCATGGGAATCCTTCTACAAAATCATGCGATCGCATGAAGGGGAATTCCAGGCCAGGTACTATAAATTCAGGTGTTTTGCTCGAATGAAAAATCACACATACACAAATATATATTACTCCGTATAATATTTATTGTTATTATTATTATTATTATTATTATTATTATTATTATTAAGATTATTATTAATCTTATTATTTTTATTATTAGTATTATTATTTTTGCGATACAAAAATAATAATGTACATAAAATATTACGACGGAGTGCTGTCCAAGTAATTTTCAAAACGAGTTTCCGAGCGAGCTAGAGCTAAGGAAAATATGGGTTATTGCCAAGGAGGTTATGGGTAATGTTCGGGGGTATTTTTGTGAATCAAACCTCGTGTTTATTATCTCCGATGCGTTTACATGCTTTCCTACAATATTGTATATCAATATTAAACAGTGAGTTTCATATGATCCCTTTTTACAAATTTTTTGGGCTGAGAATACATGCGCAATTTTATAAACTGTTTTACTAAATGGATATAAATACTAAAACTGATTTGCGTGAGTTTCATATGATCCCTTTTACTCTCTACATTTTTGGGCTGAGAATACATGCAAATGCTTTATTAACTGATTTACAATATTTATATGCGTGAGTTTCATTGATCCCTTTTTAATTGCTTTTGCAATATATATTTTTGGGCTGAGAATACATGCACTTTATTTTAAACGCAATGGATACAAGTACATACTAAATTCTACACTGAGTTTGAACCGAAAATTCCTTAGCTTTGGTAACTAGCAACTGCCAGTTATAAGAACTGGTGGGCGCGAGTAGTTGTATATGGATCCATAGGGTTTGACATCCCCGTCTGTTCCAGGTATAGAAAGAAACTCTAGCCTAAACTATAAAACAGACGTATGTTATTTGAAGTTAGTACACGTTGGATTGCGTGTATTGTACATGTTGGTTGCATGTTAAACGAGGGGTACTTATTATAAACGTTAAGGTTTAGTTACCAGGGTGCTCAACTTTGTAGAACCAATTGATAAACATTTCGAATGAAACAACTGAAATCTTGTGGTCCACCTTTTATTTAAAACATGTTGATAAACGTTTTGAATAAAACAACTGAACTTTTGTAATCCACATTGATATACAGATTATGTGTAATATTAAAACTATGAACTCACCAACCTTTGTGTTGACACTTGAAGCATGTTTATTCTCAGGTTTCTAGAAGTCTTCTGCTGTTTGCTGATACGTGATACAAGTTATGTGCTTGGAGTCATACATGCTATATACAAGAAACTTGCATTCACCAAACCATTACCATGTACCTTATTTTGATTGTATTGTCAACAGATGTATTATTGTAAACCATTTAAATGGTGATTGTCTATACGTAGGAATCATCAGATGTTAAAAACCTGGAATTTATATATACATTTATGAAATACCTTCTCAAACGAATGCAATGTTACAAAACGTATCACATAGAGGTCAAAACCTCGCAATGGGACCAGATGTTGATGTATTCGTCCAGGTGGATTAGGACGGGTCATCACAGTTTATTTCATCAATAAAGGTTTAAAAAGCTTTACGTAGATTATCAAATAATGATAATCTAAAATATCCTGTTTACACACGACCATTACATAATGGTTTACAATACAAATATGTTACAACAAAATAAGTTTCTTGAATGCAGTTTTTACACAATATCATACAAGCATGGACTCCAAATCTCGTCCTTATTTAAGTATGCGACAGCGGAAGCTCTTAATAATCACCTGAGAATAAACATGCTTAAAACGTCAACACAAATGTTGGTGAGTTATAGGTTTAACCTATATATATCAAATCATAATAATAGACCACAAGATTTCATATTTCAATACACATCCCATACATAGAGATAAAAATCATTCATATGGTGAACACCTGGTAACCGACATTAACAAGATGCATATATAAGAATATCCCCATCATTCCAGGACACCCTTCGAATATGATATAAATTTCGAAGTACTAAAGCATCCGGTACTTTGGATGGGGTTTGTTAGGCCCAATAGATCTATCTTTAGGATTCGCGTCAATTAGGGTGTCTGTTCCCTAATTCTTAAATTACCAGACTTAATAAAAAGGGGCATATTCGATTTCGATAATTCAACCATAGAATGTAGTTTCACGTACTTGTGTTTATTTTGTAAATCATTTATAAAACCTGCATGTATTCTCATCCCAAAAATATTAGATTTTAAAAGTGGGACTATAACTCACTTTCACGGATTTTTACTTCGTCGGGAAGTAAGACTTGGCCACTGGTTGATTCACGAACCTATAACAATATATACATATATATCAAAGTATGTTCAAAATAAATTTACAACACTTTTAATATATTTTGATGTTTTAAGTTTATTAAGTCAGCTGTCCTCGTTAGTAACCTACAACTAGTTGTCCACAGTTAGATGTACAGAAATAAATCGATAAATATTATCTTGAATCAATCCACGACCCAGTGTATACGTATCTCAGTATTGATCACAACTCAAACTATATATATTTTGGAATCAACCTCAACCCTGTATAGCTAACTCCAACATTCACATATAGAGTGTCTATGGTTGTTCCGAAATATATATAGATGTGTCGACATGATAGGTCGAAACATTGTATACGTGTCTATGATATCTCAAGATTACATAATATACAATATAAGTTGATTAAGTTATGGTTGGAATAGATTTGTTACTAATTTTCACGTAGCTAAAATGAGAAAAATTATCCAATCTTGTTTTACCCATAACTTCTTCATTTTAAATCCGTTTTGAGTGAATCAAATTGCTATGGTTTCATATTGAACTCTATTTTATGAATCTAAACAGAAAAATTATAGGTTTATAGTCGGAAAAATAAGTTACAAGTCGTTTTTGTAAAGGTAGTCATTTCAGTCGAAAGAACGACGTCTAGATGACCATTTTAGAAAACATACTTCCACTTTGAGTTTAACCATAATTTTTGGATATAGTTTCATGTTCATAATAAAAATTATTTTCTCAGAATAACAACTTTTAAATCAAAGTTTATCATAGTTTTTAATTAACTAACCCAAAACAGCCCGCGGTGTTACTACGACGGCGTAAATCCGATTTTACAGTGTTTTTCGTGTTTTCAGGTTTTAAATTATTAAGTTAGCATATCATATAGATATAGAACATGTGTTTAGTTGATTTTAAAAGTCAAGTTAGAAGGATTAACTTTTGTTTGCGAACAAGTTTAGAATTAACTAAACTATGTTCTAGTGATTACAAGTTTAAACCTTCGAATAAGATAGCTTTATATATATGAATCGAATGATGTTATGAACATCATTACTACCTTAAGTTCCTTGGATAAACCTACTGGAAAAGGGAAAAATGGATCTAGCTTCAACGGATCCTTGGATGGCTCGAAGTTCTTGAAGCAGAATTATGACACGAAAACAAGTTCAAGTAAGATCATCACTTGAAATAAGATTGTTATAGTTATAGAAATTGAACCAAAGTTTGAATATGATTATTACCTTGTATTAGAATGATAACCTACTGTAAGAAACAAAGATTTCTTGAGGTTAGATGATCACCTTACAAGATTGGAAGTGAGCTAGCAAACTTGAAAGTATTCTTGATTTTATGTAACTAGAACTTGTAGAATATATGAAGAACACTTAGAACTTGAAGATAGAACTTGAGAGAGATTAATTAGATGAATAAAATTGAAGAATGAAAGTGTTTGTAGGTGTTTTTGATCGTTGGTGTATGGATTAGATATAAAGGATATGTAATTTTGTTTTCATGTAAATAAGTCATGAATGATTACTCATATTTTTGTAATTTTATGAGATATTTCATGCTAGTTGCCAAATGATGGTTCCCACATGTGTTAGGTGACTCACATGGGCTGCTAAGAGCTGATCATTGGAGTGTATATACTAATAGTACATACATCTAAAAGCTGTGTATTGTACGAGTACGAATACGGGTGCATACGAGTAGAATTGTTGATGAAACTGAACGAGGATGTAATTGTAAGTATTTTTGTTAAGTAGAAGTATTTTGATAAGTGTATTGAAGTCTTTCAAAAGTGTATAAATACATATTAAAACACTACATGTATATACATTTTAACTGAGTCGTTAAGTCATCGTTAGTCGTTACATGTAAGTGTTGTTTTGAAACCTTTAGGTTAAAGATCTTGTTAAATGTTGTTAACCCAATGTTTATAATATCAAATAAGATTTTAAATTATTATATTATCATGATATTATCATGTATGAATATCTCTTAATATGATATATATACATTAAATGTCTTTACAACGATAATCGTTACATATATGTCTCGTTTAAAAATCATTAAGTTAGTAGTCTTGTTTTTACATATGTAGTTCATTGTTAATATAATTAATGATATGTTTACTTATCATAGTATCATGGTAACTATATATATATATATATCCATATATATGTCATCATATAGTTTTTACAAGTTTTAACGTTCGTGAATCACCGGTCAACTTGGGTGGTCAATTGTCTATATGAAACATATTTCAATTAATCAAGTCTTAACAAGTTTGATTGCTTAACATGTTGGAAACATTTAATCATGTAAATATCAATCTCAATTAATATATATAAACATGGAAAAGTTCGGGTCACTACAGTACCTACCCGTTAAATAAATTTCGTCCCGAAATTTTAAGCTGTTGAAGGTGTTGACGAATCTTCTGGAAATAGATGCGGGTATTTCTTCTTCATCTGATCTTCATGCTCCCAGGTGAACTCGGGTCCTCTACGAGCATTCCAT
The DNA here is from genome assembly GCF_046630445.1 of Rutidosis leptorrhynchoides. Taxonomy (NCBI): domain Eukaryota; kingdom Viridiplantae; phylum Streptophyta; class Magnoliopsida; order Asterales; family Asteraceae; genus Rutidosis; species Rutidosis leptorrhynchoides. Next base: position 87,578,507 of record NC_092343.1, read on the forward strand.
CGAACCTTAACAATTGGTATCTTGTTTTGCTTAAGTCTTTTAACCTCACGATCCATTATTTCGACGGGTTCTTCGATGAATTAAAGTTTTTCGTTGATTTGGATTTCATCTAACGGAATGATGAGATCTTCTTTAGCAAAACATTTCTTCAAATTCGAGACGTGGAAAGTGTTATGTACAGCCGCGAGTTGTTGAGGTAACTCAAGTCGGTAAGCTACTGGTCCGACACGATCAATAATCTTGAATGGTCCAATATACCTTGGATTTAATTTCCCTCGTTTACCAAATCGAACAACGCCTTTCCAAGGTGCAACTTTAAGCATGACCATCTCTCCAATTTCAAATTCTATATCTTTTCTTTTAATGTCAGCGTAGCTCTTTTGTCGACTTTGGGCGGTTTTCAACCGTTGTTGAATTTGGATGATCTTCTCGGTAGTTTCTTGTATAATCTCCGGACCCGTAATCTGTCTATCCCCCACTTCACTCCAACAAATCGGAGACCTGCACTTTCTACCATAAAGTGCTTCAAACGGCGCCATCTCAATGCTTGAATGGTAGCTGTTGTTGTAGGAAAATTCTGCTAACGGTAGATGTCGATCCCAACTGTTTCCGAAATCAATAACACATGCTCGTAGCATGTCTTCAAGCGTTTGTATCGTCCTTTCGCTCTGCCCATCAGTTTGTGGATGATAGGCAGTACTCATGTCTAGACGAGTTCCTAATTCTTGCTGTAATGTCTGCCAGAATCTTGAAATAAATCTGCCATCCCTATCAGAGATAATAGAGATTGGTATTCCATGTCTGGAGATGACTTCCTTCAAATACAGTCATGCTAACTTCTCCATCTTGTCATCTTCTCTTATTGGCAGGAAGTGTGCTGATTTGGTGAGACGATCAACTATTACCCAAATAGTATCAAAACCACTTGCAGTCCTTGGCAATTTAGTGATGAAATCCATGGTAATGTTTTCCCATTTCCATTCCGGGATTTCGGGTTATTGAAGTAGACCTGATGGTTTCTGATGCTCAGCTTTGATCTTAGAACACGTCAAACATTCTCCTACGTATTTAGCAACATCGGCTTTCATACCCGGCCACCAAAAATGTTTCTTGAGATCCTTGTACATCTTCCCCGTTCCAGGATGTATTGAGTATCTGGTTTTATGAGCTTCTCTAAGTACCATTTCTCTCATATCTCCAAATTTTGGTACCCAAATCCTTTCAGCCCTATACCGGGTTCCGTCTTCCCGAATATTAAGATGCTTCTCCGATCATTTGGGTATTTCATCCTTTAAATTTCCCTCTTTTAAAACTCCTTGTTGCGCCTCCTTTATTTGAGTAGTAAGGTTATTATGAATCATTATATTCATAGATTTTACTCGAATGGGTTCTCTGTCCTTCCTGCTCAAGGCATCGGCTACCACATTTGCCTTCCCCGGGTGGTAACGAATCTCAAAGTCGTAATCATTCAATAATTCAATCCACCTACGCTGCCTCATATTCAGTTGTTTCTGATTAAATATGTGTTGAAGACTTTTGTGGTCGGTATATATAATACTTTTGACCCCATATAAGTAGTGCCTCCAAGTCTTTAATGCAAAAACAACCGCGCCTAATTCCAAATCATGCGTCGTATAATTTTGTTCGTGAATCTTCAATTGTCTAGACGCATAAGCAATCACCTTCGTTCGTTGCATTAATACACAACCGAGACCTTGCTTTGATGCGTCACAATAAATCACAAAATCATCATTCCCTTCAGGAAATGACAAAATAGGTGCCGTAGTTAGCTTTTTCTTCAATAATTGAAACGCTTTCTCTTGTTCATCATTCCATTCAAATTTCTTCCCTTTATGCGTTAATGCAGTCAAGGGTTTTGCTATTCTGGAAAAGTCTTGGATGAACCTTCTGTAGTAACCAGCTAGTCCTAAAAACTGGCGTATGTGTTTCGGAGTTTTTGGGGTTTCCCACTTTTCAACAGTTTCTATCTTTGCCGGATCCACCTTAATACCTTCTTTGTTCACTATGTGACCGAGGAATTGAACTTCTTCCAACCAAAATGCACACTTTGAAAACTTAGCGTACAATTCTTCCTTCCTCAATACTTCTAACACCTTTCTCAAATGTTCACCGTGTTCTTGGTCATTCTTTGAGTAAATAAGTATGTCATCAATGAAAACAATGACAAACTTGTCAAGGTATGGTCCACACACTCGGTTCATAAGGTCCATGAACACAGCTGGTGCATTAGTTAAACCAAACGACATGACCATAAACTCGTAATGACCGTAATGTGTTCTGAAAGCAGTCTTTGGAATATCATCTTCTTTCACCCGCATTTGATGATACCCGGAACGTAAGTCAATCTTTGAATAAACAGACGAGCCTTGTAGTTGATCAAATAAGTCGTTGATTCTCGGTAGTGGGTAGCGGTTCTTGATGGTAAGTTTGTTCAACTCTCGGTAGTCGATACACAACCTGAATGTACCATCTTTCTTCTTGACAAACAAAACAGGAGCTCCCCACGGTGATGTGCTTGGTCGAATGAAACCACGCTCTAAAAGTTCTTGTAATTGGCTTTGCAGTTCTTTCATCTCGCTAGGTGCGAGTCTGTAAGGAGCACGAGCTATTGGTGCAGCTCCTGGTAGAAGATCTATTTGAAATTCAACGGATCGATGTGGGGGTAATCCCGGTAATTCTTTCGAAAATACATCGGGAAATTCTTTTGCAATAGGAACATCATTGATGCTCTTTTCTTCAGTTTGTACTTTCTCGACGTGTGCTAGAACAGCATAGCAACCTTTTCTTATTAGTTTTTGTGCCTTCAAATTACTAATAAGATGTAGCTTCGTGTTGCCCTTTTCTCCGTACACCATTAAGGGTTTTCCTTTTTCTCGTATAATGCGAATTGCATTTTTGTAACAAACGATCTCTGTTTTCACTTCTTTCAACCAGTCCATACCAATTATCACATCAAAACTCCCTAACTCTACTGGTATCAAATCAATCTTAAATGTTTCGCTAATCAGTTTAATTTCTCGATTCCGACATATATTATCTGCTAAAATTAATTTACCATTTGCTAATTCGAGTAAAAATTTACTATCCAAAGGCGTCAATGGTCAACTTAATTTAGCACAAAAATCTCTACTCATATAGCTTCTATCCGCACCCGAATCAAATAAAACGTAAGCAGATTTATTGTCAATAAGAAACGTACCCGTAACAAGCTCCGGGTCTTCCTGTGCCTCTGCCGCATTAATATTGAAAACTCTTCCGCGGCCTTGTCCATTCGTGTTCTTCTGGTTCGGACAATTTCTAATAATGTGGCCCGGTTTTCCACATTTATAACAAACTACATTGGCATAACTTGCTTCGACACTACTTGCTCCGCCATTACTCATTCCGACACCATTTGTTCCTTTCGTTCTATTTACCCCTGGTCCGTAGACCTCACACTTCGCCGCGCTATGACCATTTCTTTTACACTTGTTGCAAAATTTGGTGCAGAACCCCGAATGATACTTTTCACACCTTTGGCATAGCTGCTTCTGATTGTTGTTGTTGTTGCGGTTATTATTGTTGTTGGGATGATTGTTGTAGTTGCTGTTATTGTTATTGTTGTTGTTGTTGTTGTTGTTGTTGTTGTTGTTGTTGTTGTTGGGCCGTTTGTTGTAGTTGCGATTGATGTTGCGATTGTTGGGATAATTGTTGCGATTATTGTTGTAATTGCTGTTGTTGTTGTATTGGTGATTCTTATCACGGTTTTCCTCCCACTTTCTTTTGACTTGCTTCACATTGGCCTCTTCAGCAGTCTGTTCTTTAATTCTTTCTTCAATCTGGTTCACTAGTTTGTGAGCCATTCTACATGCCTGTTGTATGGAGGCGGGCTCGTGTGAACTTATATCTTCTTGGATTCTTTTCGGTAATCCTTTCACAAACGCGTCGATCTTCTCTTCCTCATCTTCGAATGCTCCCGGACACAATAGGCACAATTCTGTGAATCGTCTTTCGTACGTGGTAATATCAAATCCTTGGGTTCGTAACCCTCTAAGTTCTGTCTTGAGCTTATTGACCTCGGTTCTGGGACGGTACTTCTCGTTCATCAAGTGCTTGAATGCTGACCACGGTAGTGCGTACGCATCGTCTTGTCCCACTTGCTCTAGATAGGTATTCCACCATGTTAACGCAGAACCTGTGAAGGTATGCATAGCGTACTTCACTTTGTCCTCTTCAGTACACTTACTTATGGCAAACACTGATTCGACCTTCTCGGTCCACCGTTTCAATCCGATCGGTCCTTCGGTTCCATTAAATTCCAAAGGTTTGCAGGCAGTGAATTCTTTGTAGGTGCATCCTACACGATTTCCTGTACTGCTAGATCCAAGGTTATTGTTGGTATGTAGCGCAGCCTGTACTGCGGCTATGTTTGAAGCTAGGAAAGTACGGAATTCCTCTTCATTCATATTCACGGTGTGTCGAGTAGTCGGTGCCATTTCCTTCAAAATAGTCAAATGGAACAAGTTAATCATACAGAATATTAAGAGTAGTTAATAGTATTTCGTAGCATAATATGAACTCATTTATAAAAGCTTTTTCTTCATATTAGCGTTTTATAAGTTTAAATTCGGGTAGTACCTACCCGTTAAGTTCATACTTAGTAGCTATTATACAATTCAACTACTACAATTCTACATGAAAAACTGATTATAATAATATTTCGCGTTCAAACTTTTACACAATATTTTACAAACTTACAATACCGCTTATTTTACATATAGCATGAAATATAGCACACAATAAATTTGATACAAGATGGTTGTGAAGATAATTCTAGCTAGTACACAAGTCGTTCAGCAAAGGCAATAAAGACACGTAATTCATACGTCCAGAAACAAGTCATGCATTCTGGTTTTACTAGGATTACTTCCCATCCTTGGTCTTGTGGAACATAACCGTTATGGCCGTTGATAAGACAGCGTGTTGTAACGTCGTCAAAGGGACGAGGGTTACGTAATGTCCAACAGTCCCGTAACAATCTAAAAACCTCATTTCTTACCCCAATTACCGACTCCGTCACTTGTGGGAACGTTTTGTTTAATAGTTGTAGCCCGATGTTCTTGTTCTCACTTTCGTGAGAAGCGAACATTACTAATCCGAAAGCATAACATGCTTCTTTATGTTGCATGTTAGCCGCTTTTTCTAAATCACGAAGTCCAATATTCGGATATATTGAGTCAAAATAATTTCTTAACCCATTGCGTAAAATGGCATTTGGGTTCCCCGCAATATATGCTTCAAAGTAAACACATCGTAACTTATGGATTTCCCAATGTGATATCCCCCATCTTTCGAACGAAAGCCTTTTATAAACCAAGGAATTCTTGGAACGTTCTTCGAATGTCTTACAAACTGATCTCGCCTTAAATAGTTGTGCCGAAGAATTCTGACCGACTCTAGACAAGATTTCATCAATCATGTCTCCGGGTAGGTCTCTTAAAATATTGGGTTGTCTATCCATTTTGTGTTTTTATACTATAAAATAGACAAGAGTTAGATTCATAAAAAAATACTTATTAATACAAGCAATTTTTACATATATCATAAAGAATAAGCACACTATATTACATATATTACACCACACGAATACAACTATCTTATTCCGACTCGCTTGTTTCTTCTTCTTCTGTTTTGGTTCGTTTTGCCAAGTTTCTAGGGATATATGATGTTCCCCTAATACGAGCCGTCGTTTTCCACATTGGTTTAGAAAAACCTGGTGGTTTAGAGGTTCCCGGGTCATTGTTACAACTTAAGGACTTCGGGGGTTGACGATACATATAAAGTTCATCGGGGTTGGAATTAGATTTCTCTATTTTTATACCCTTTCCCTTATTATTTTCTTTTGCCTTTTTAAATTCAGTTGGGGTAATTTCTATAACATCATCGGAATTCTCGTCGGAATCCGATTCATCGGAGAATTGGTAATCCTCCCAATATTTTGCTTCCTTGGCGGAAACACCATTGACCATAATTTACCTTGGTCGGTTGGTTGAGGATTTTCTTTTACTTAACCGTTTTATTATTTCCCCCACCGGTTCTATTTCTTCATCCGGTTCCGATTCTTCTTCCGGTTCCGATTCTTCTTCCGGTTCCGACTCTTCTTCCGGTTCCTCTTCGGGAACTTGTGAATCAGTCCACGAATCATTCCAATTTACATTTGACTCTTCATTATTATTAGGTGAGTCAATGGGACTTGTTCTAGAGGTAGACATCTATCACATAATATCAAACGCGTTAAGAGATTAATATATCACATAATATTCACATGTTAAAAATATATAGTTTCCAACAAAATTTGTTAAGCAATCATTTTTCAAGTAAACACGGTCGAAGTCTAGACTCACTAATGCATCCTAACAAACTCGATAAGACACACTAATGCAAAATTCTGGTTCTCTAAGACCAACGCTCGGATACCAACTGAAATGTCCCGTTCTTATTGATTAAAAATGTTCCATATTAATTGATTTTGTTGCGAGGTTTTGACCTCTATATGAGACGTTTTTCAAAGACTGCATTCATTTTAAAACAAACCATAACCTTTATTTCATCAATAAAGGTTTAAAAAGCTTTACGTAGATTATCAAATAATGATAATCTAAAATATCCTGTTTACACACGACCATTACATAATGGTTTACAATACAAATATGTTACAACAAAATAAGTTTCTTGAATGCAGTTTTTACACAATATCATACAAGCATGGACTCCAAATCTCGTCCTTATTTAAGTATGCGACAGCGGAAGCTCTTAATAATCACCTGAGAATAAACATGCTTAAAACGTCAACAAAAATGTTGGTGAGTTATAGGTTTAACCTATATATATCAAATCATAATAATAGACCACAAGATTTCATATTTCAATACACATCCCATACATAGAGATAAAAATCATTCATATGGTGAACACCTGGTAACCGACATTAACAAGATGCATATATAAGAATATCCCCATCATTCCGGGACACCCTTCGGATATGATATAAATTTCGAAGTACTAAAGCATCCGGTACTTTGGATGGGGTTTGTTAGGCCCAATAGATCTATCTTTAGGATTCGCGTCAATTAGGGTGTCTGTTCCCTAATTCTTAAATTACCAGACTTAATAAAAAGGGGCATATTCGATTTCGATAATTCAACCATAGAATGTAGTTTCACGTACTTGTGTCTATTTTGTAAATCATTTATAAAACCTGCATGTATTCTCATCCCAAAAATATTAGATTTTAAAAGTGGGACTATAACTCACTTTCACAGATTTTTACTTCGTCGGGAAGTAAGACTTGGCCACTGGTTGATTCACGAACCTATAACAATATATACATATATATCAAAGTATGTTCAAAATATATTTACAACACTTTTAATATATTTTGATGTTTTAAGTTTATTAAGTCAGCTGTCCTCGTTAGTAACCTACAACTAGTTGTCCACAGTTAGATGTACAGAAATAAATCGATAAATATTATCTTGAATCAATCCAAGACCCAGTGTATACGTATCTCAGTATTGATCACAACTCAAACTATATATATTTTGGAATCAACCTCAACCCTGTATAGCTAACTCCAACATTCACATATAGAGTGTCTATGGTTGTTCCGAAATATATATAGATGTGTCGACATGATAGGTCGAAACATTGTATACGTGTCTATGGTATCTCAAGATTACATAATATACAATACAAGTTGATTAAGTTATGGTTGGAATAGATTTGTTACTAATTTTCACGTAGCTAAAATGAGAAAAATTATCCAATCTTGTTTTACCCATAACTTCTTCATTTTAAATCCGTTTTGAGTGAATCAAATTGCTATGGTTTCATATTGAACTCTATTTTAGTAATCTAAACAGAAAAAGTATAGGTTTATAGTTGGAAAAATAAGTTACAAGTCATTTTTGTAAATGTAGTCATTTCAGTCGAAAGAACGACGTCTAGATGACCATTTTAGAAAACATACTTCCATTTTGAGTTTAACCATAATTTTTGGATATAGTTTCATGTTCATAATAAAAATTATTTTCTCAGAATAACAACTTTTAAATCAAAGTTTATCATAGTTTTTAATTAACTAACCCAAAACAGCCCGCGGTGTTACTACGACGGCGTAAATCAGATTTTACAGTGTTTTTTGTGTTTCCAGGTTTTAAATCATTAAGTTAGCATATCATATAGATATAGAACATGTGTTTAGTTGATTTTAAAAGTCGAGTTAGAAGGATTAACTTTTGTTTGCGAACAAGTTTAGAATTAACTAAACTATGTTCTAGTGATTACAAGTTTAAACCTTCGAATAAGATAGCTTTATATATATGAATCGAATGATGTTATGAACATCATTACTACCTTAAGTTCCTTGGATAAACCTCCTGGAAAAGGGAAAAATGGATCTAGCTTCAACGGATCCTTGGATGGCTCGAAGTTCTTGAAGCAGAATTATGACACGAAAACAAGTTCAAGTAAGATCATCACTTGAAATAATATTGTTATAGTTATAGAAATTGAACCAAAGTTTGAATATGATTATTACCTTGTATTAGAATGATAACCTACTGTAAGAAACAAAGATTTCTTGAGGTTGGATGATCACCTTACAAGATTGGAAGTGAGCTAGCAAACTTGAAAGTATTCTTGATTTTATGTAACTAGAACTTGTAGAATATATGAAGAACACTTAGAACTTAAAGATAGAACTTGAGAGAGATCAATTAGATGAAGAAAATTGAAGAATGAAAGTGTTTGTAGGTGTTTTTGGTCGTTGGTGTATGGATTAGATATAAAGGATATGTAATTTTATTTTCATGTAAATAAGTCATGAATGATTACTCATATTTTTGTAATTTTATGAGATATTTCATGCTAGTTGCCAAATGATGGTTCCCACATGTGTTAGGTGACTCAAATGGGCTGCTAAGAGCTAATCATTGGAGTATATATACCAATAGTACATACATCTAAAAGCTGTGTATTGTACGAGTACGAATACGGGTGCATACGAGTAGAATTGTTGATGAAACTGAACGAGGATGTAATTGTAAGCATTTTTGTTAAGTAGAAGTATTTTGATAAGTGTATTGAAGTCTTTCAAAAGTGTATAAATACATATTAAAACACTACATGTATATACATTTTAACTGAGTCGTTAAGTCATCGTTAGTCGTTACATGTAAGTGTTGTTTTGAAACCTTTAGGTTAACGATCTTGTTAAATGTTGTTAACCCAATGTTTATAATATCAAATAAGATTTTAAATTATTATATTATCATGATATTATCATGTATGAATATCTCTTAATATGATATATATACATTAAATGTCTTTACAACGATAATCGTTACATATATGTCTCGTTTAAAAATCATTAAGTTAGTAGTCTTGTTTTTACATATGTAGTTCATTGTTAATATACTTAATGATATGTTTACTTATCATAGTATCATGTTAACTATATATATATCCATATATATGTCATCATATAGTTTTTACAAGTTTTAACGTTCGTGAATCACCGGTCAACTTGGGTGGTCAATTGTCTATATGAAACATATTTCAATTAATCAAGTCTTAACAAGTTTGATTGCTTAACATGTTGGAAACATTTAATCATGTAAATATCAATCTCAATTAATATATATAAACATGGAAAAGTTCGGGTCACTACATTTATCGCATTTAAAATTTCAGTCGAGGTAAAATGTGACTCGATGCTCGCGGCTTCAATAGAGGAAAGACGATTTGGAAGAGGCCCCCGAATTCTGAAATTTTTGGAAGTCAACGCGCTGAACCTGTTTTAGAAGTGCCTATGCGCCTCTATTTTGATTAACTCAGGGTTCTCGATCCAAATACCATTGGCATTTATTTCGCTTATGTTATTTTTATTTTTCTGTCCTTTAATGCATGAGTGGAAATACTTACTATTTTCATCCCCATCTATAGCCCAATGAATTCTAGCCTTCTGTTTCAGGATATCCTCTTTTTCTTTGTCTTTCAATAACCATTTCTTTCTTGATTCTAGCCAACTTTCGATTTCAACATCGCTTAGATCCCTCAATCCTAACATGAGTTCCTAATTCACCACTTCTTTTCTCAAAGTATCTATTTTCGCGTTGAGATTGTCAAATTTCGGATTACATTTCTCTTTCAACACACCTTTGACCTTTTTTAACTTATCCCAAAAAATACAGTCAGCCCTTGAATTACGGGTCTCAAGTGCCCATGATTCTTTAATTATCACCTCACATTCCCCGTCTTCATACCAGTTATTGAACACACGAATCGGTCTCAGCCCAAAATCTAACATCGAATCCTTTAAAATAATGGGATAATGATCCGAGTATTTTCTCTCCAAGGTACATGCTATAACGACCCGTCCTAATCCATCTGGACGAATACATTACATTTGGTTACATCGCGAGATACTTGACCTCTATATGATACATTTTACAAACATTGCATTCGTTTTTGAAATATTAACTTTCATTACATCGAAAGTTGACGGCATGCATACCATTTCATAATATATCCAACTATAATTGACTTAATAATAATCTTGATGAACTCAACGACTCGAATACAACATTTTTGAAATATGTCATGAATGACTCCAAGTAATATCTCTAAAATGAGCAAATGCACAGCGGAAGATTTCTTTCATACCTGAGAATAAACATGCTTTCAAGTGTCAACCAAAAGGTTGGTGAGTTCATTAGTTTATCATAATCATTCATTTTCATCATTTTAATAGACCACAAGATCCTCATTTTTCATAAATATCATTACACTCGCAAGTGAATAAAATCCATTCGTATGATGAACACCTGGTAACTGACATTAACATAATGCATAAAGAATATCCCCCGCATACTCGCAAGTATGCCATAAATTGGCAATCGTAATCACCATATAAATCGAAGTACTAAAGCATTCCAAATTCCAGAATGGGGTTTGTTAGGCCCATAGATCTATCTTTATGATTCGCGTCAATTAGGGGCCATTTTCCTAATTCTTAGGTTACCAGACTTGAAGGGGCGATATTCGGTATAGTAATCCAACCATACAATGTAGTTTCAAGTATCTGTGTCTATTCTCAGTCCCAAAAATATATATTGCAAAAGCATTTAAAAATGGAGCAAATGAAACTCACCTAATGTATTTTGTAGTAAAAATACATATGACTATATTGAACAATGCAGGGTTGACCTCGGATTCACGAACCTATATCATTTGTATATTTATTAATATTCATGGTTGTAATTGAACATATATATATAAATGTATTAGTTATATCATTTTTATGTTAATAATATATATACGTTTTATATGTTCATTTTGTATATAAAAATATTAAATTTTGTTATGTTATATGTGTTAAATATATATGTTTATGTAAGTATTTCATTTGTTTATCAAAACAGTAGTTCTGTTATACTAAGTTAATATTAGTAAAAATAATGATAATAACATTAATAATATACATATGTTAATAATAACCCTATTAGTGATAATAACCATGATATTAATAATAATACTTATAAAAATATTAATTTTACTGTTTATGATAGTTATTAATGATTTACTAATAATAATAATAATTTCATTAAAAATGATAATATTAATAAAAATAATGATATTGTTAATAATGATACATTTGTTTAGTAATAATAATAATTATACTAATAGTTACAAAAGTGATACTAATACTAATATTAATGAGATTAAGGATTACTTGTATTATTTTAATAATAATAATAATAATAATTTTCATACTTGTAGTTATAATCATAATACATGAAAATTTTATCATAATACTTATTTTAATAATACTAATATTAATGAAAAACAATAATTTTAACATTTTTATAATAATACTAATAATATTAGTTGTTATCATAATAATATTAATAAATGATAATTTTTATCCTAATACTTGTATAATAATAATTATATTACTAATAATAACAATATTGATAAGTATATTAATGATAATCTTAATAATAATAATACTAGTAACAATAATAATAATAATAATAATAATAATAATAATAATAATAATAATAATAATAATAATAATACTAATAACAATAACAATAATAATTAGAATAATAACAATAAATAATAATAATAATAATAATAATAATAATAATAATAATAATAATAATAATAATAATAATAATAATAATAATAATAATAATATTAATAATAATAGCTTAAAACTACCTTCAAAAGATTTAAAAGGCTTTCCATAAAAAAAGATTGACACAACCCCGGCTTGAACCCGAGACCTCTCGATTACCCATAACAATCCTAACCATTCCAGCAAATTCGTTTGATTTTGAAAAATGTTGAAAAAGATGAAGAACAGAGATCTGCATATATTTATCTATTTAATTTTTGAAGTATTGTGATATTTGAGTTTATCTGAGTCATTGAGTGGATTACACTTCATATAATTGATCCTCAATTGTTGTGTATTGACAATGATATCGACATCTATAACCAATTGCAGACAAGAGTACCAAATTTTCAATCAAAGAAATAAATAAAAATAAAGCAGATGTGTAAGTTCAATCAAATTTTGTATTTGTATCTGATATATTCGCCTAGTAACCAAAAATTGAGACAGAAACAAAAAATAGGTACAGCTTGAATGTGATGGGAAACCGATTATATCTATATAACTTATGTATTTACGTTTTATAATAAATAATTATAATTATAAATGTATTAATAATAATAATTAAATTAATATTAATAATAGTGATCAATAATAATAATAATAATAATAGTAATAATTATTAATAATAATAATTTTAATGATTATTATGTTAACAATAATATTAACAAGTAGCGATTATGACAATAATAACTATAAAAATTTGTAACAATAACATTATAATAATAATAATAATACTAAATTATAATAATACTATTAATAACATAACAAATTACATGTAACAAGTTTTACGTTTATACTTTTAATGATGCTAATAATAACTATAACAACAATTAATGTATTAACTATATTTTAACTTATAATTTAATATATTACAATTATTAATTATATAATATATTTTATATAATATATTTTATATAATAATATATATATATTGAATATTTAATATTTATTAATTACAATATAGAAATTATATACAGATTCATAATAATATGTATGTATTTATATAATGTTAAATGTGTATAGGTTCTAGTTACACATATAAGTTTACATATTTATTTACATCTAATTGTTCGTGAATCGTCGGGATTAGTCAAAGGTCAAATGCATACATGAACACAGTTCAAAGTTTTTGAGATTCAGTTTAACAGACTTTACTTATCGTGTTAAAATCATATAAAGAATAAGTTTAAATTTGGTCGGAATTTTCCGGGTCGTCACAGTACCTACCCGTTAAAGAAATTTCGTCCCGAAATTTGAATGTAATGGTCATGGTTGACATTAAGTATGTTTTCATGACTCATATAAGTTAGAATTTAGAGTTTTATCATTAGTGAGTGATATGAATAAAACAAATCGTTTATGTGAAGAGTACAAGTGAAGCTATCACAAAATAGTGAAATGATTGAATACAAGTTCGGCTTAACTGGTGACGTAGTCACAGTTGATTCTCCGGAATTCAAGGGATTTAGAGAAAATCTTTGAAATCTAAAAGATTTGATACTTTTATGAATAAAGAAATTAAGATCCCTATAATTAAATACGGTGATCTGCCTCGATTACTCTGTCTGACATTTCACTATAAATTCACCTTCTTTGTTTCCTTTATATTTTGGAGTTCCGTCCTTTTGTTTTCTCTTCTCGACTTTAAGTCAAACGAATAATGGTCCAGAATTTGTAGATATGAAATTCGGAATGAACATAGTTAATGTTCTACGAAAGAAATTGTAATAGCACGATTTGATTTGTCAAATTACCAGAATCTCTGAGAATAGAACTATCAAGAATATACTTTCTTGATATGTTCAGAAGTTAAGCAGAATGAAAGAGTTATGTAACATGGCACATGATGACGTTATGATCTGTGAATCATCACGTTCCATTAGAAACTCAGCATGACTTACTGTAATATAATCACGTTGATCAAGTGTCATTATATTATACTAATTCATGCATCAATTTCTTTACATTTCTCTAGAATTCATTCATAAATTAAACTTAAATTTTACAGAAGTTTCCAATATAATGAAACACAGGAAGCACGAAGAGGTATATAATTTCGGACGAGAATATTTATGAAAATATCCTCAGAAATATCGAAGATATTTATGATGATATTTTGGAATTTCCAAGTTCGAAGGTTGATGATGAAAAATTTTCCGCAAGATTTTAACATGACTTCGGAGCAAAATATTCTCTAAAGATTCAACGGATCCAGAATTACCTGGATTATTTGAATATAGGGTATGGTCCTTGTATTTGTCCTTGGTCTCCTTCGTGGTTAGCTCAATCCGTTTTCCAGTTCCAACTTTTATGAGCTTTTCCAACATACTATTCCTTATCATCAAACTTCCGACGATTAAGGTCGTTTACGGTTGTCTACAGTTTCTGCTGCTTCATTCAGCTTTTTCAAAGTTCAATGTATTGATTCATAGGCTGGGTGCTTTTCAAAATTTCGAAATTAAAGTTTGTAATTCTAGGAGATAGATGTTATATGTATACATATAATTGTTGATGTAGAAATGTTGCGAGATTCTAAATACTGATTGCTAGTTTTTAGTAATTGGTATGGCCATTCTCGTTATAAGATGCGGATGAGTATATGATAGGGTTTCGATAAATATAGTGACTTTTCGGAAAGTCAAAGATCAATGAAGCTGTTGGTAAATTTACTGTTAATGTAGTGAAATTTAAACGGTTCCTCGGTAACGATGATGGAAAGGGTAATCGTATACGTCAGGGTTATAATAAAGTTACTCTGGAGGAAGAGTCAAAATTATCTTGTTGGAGCTGTGACAAAATTTGCTACTTTGGAAGGGATTACCAAGTTATTTTGGGTAATAATAATGCTAAAGGAATTAGAACAGCTACGTGTTAAACGTTTTCTCAGTTTCCGAGTGTTTTCAGGTGCATAACTATATGCATCAATCTCTTCTTCCGTAGATGAAGTGCGATTGGTTCATCCTATCGATTGAAGTGTTTTCAAGAATTATGAAAGGTTTTAATCACAGATTGTAATCGTCAAGATACAAATGAGGTTTAAGATGAAATCAAGTGGCAAACTTGAAGAATTGTTTAATTTCATATGTTATAATCAATATTTTAATTCATTTTAATTGTCCAATGTTGGCAGTCCATAGTTAGCAGTCCACAATTAATAATCCAATAATTCATATATAGTTTAATATATAATATTCGAATTAATTAATACGTATTCGTGACCCATTGTATACATGTCTCAGACTCGATCACAACTCAAAGTATATACATTATTGTAGAATCAACCTCAACCCTGTATAGCTAACTCGAACATTACTGCATATTGAATGTCTATGGTTATTCCAAATAATATATATAGATGCGTCGATATGATATGTCAAAACCTTGTATACGTGTCCTGATATTTAAAGTGCGTAAAATAAATAACAGAAATTAAATGACAATAAATAAAATTGCGATAATTAAATGTAATATGGAATTAACAGTTAGCTAGGAACAGTTAGCTAGGATTTTGTTAGCGTTGATTCTTAACCAAATTTCTCATAGTTAATTTGTTTGTTTCTAACAAATTTTATTTTGTCCAATGTTTTTTTCATTATGCCACTTGTTGGATTCTGGTAAATCAAAATTCAAATATGAAATTCGATGAAAATGGTTATTCTGCGGTGAATGGATACGTATATCGGTGGATATATGTAGGATAGTAAATGACTGTTGAATCAAATTGAAAGAATGTACAGTGTAACTTATTAATGTGAAATCTAAATATTCCTCAGGAATTACCTACCCGTTAAAATATTTTCACCATTAACAGTTTGTACCAAAGAATTTTTAATTACAATCTTTATGAAAACATATATACATTTATATTTTCTTCAGATGTAATCATGGATTTAATGAGTCAATATGATATTAAACTCATATGATTTTCGGTTTGAGCTAAAATAAATAATCTCTAAGACTTTAGTGATTACATAATCGCCGCCTAATAGTTCTCTAATGAAGTTATGAATCAATACTTCATCGTTGATTCTTATTAGTACTCCTTGGTATCTATGGTAAGTACGATGTTGATGCTCGAGGTACAGATTGTGATGTCGAGGTTTACGACGCGGTTGTGATTGGGGGTGGTAATGGTACTGTTGGCGTTGATGATGGTGGTACTGGTTATGCTGTTGGTGCTGCTGCTGGTGTTTGTAACCTTTGCACCATATTCTCCAAAGCCACTACTCGAGCGCGAAGCTCGTTGACTTCTTCTATTACACCGGGGTGATTGTCGGTTCGGACAAGCAGATATATAAGATCTAGAATTTGGTTTAGTATATAATCATGACGAGATACTCTAGAAATGAGAGAGAAAATGGTGTTTCGGACAGGTTCGCCGGTAAGTGCTTTAGGTTCTTCGCCAAGAGGGCAATATGGTGGATGGAAGAGATCACCTTCTTCTTGTCTTCAGTGATTAAGTAGACTACGAACCCATCAGATGAATTGGGGATGGCTGATTGATTGAATCATTCTGGTGACGCTGCTTTCGGAGCTTAGGTGAACATCCATATCGGAATCCGAGGGACTTGAACTAGTGGTGAGTTCCATTTCGTACGATTGAATAAAGAATTTTTCCATATGAAATAATTTTCTGATATCGGATGATATTCTAATTACATAGAATACCTATACGTAGTACAGAAGATCCCGTAGATTACGGTGGAAATTAAGGAAACGTGTCAGATAAAGTCAATAGCAATAGATATGCTAAGATATAGATTAGTAGATACGCTAAGATATGAATTCTGTCTATACACTATTCATGCAATCAATGCAATAAGATGTGTCTAGACTAAGAATGATAAGCAGGTAATTTCCGACAAAAATGATAAGCAAAACTTTTGACATGCAGACATTGTCGAAGTCCAGACTCACTAATGCATCCTAATGACTTATCAGTTAGACACACTAATGCAGACCTGGTTCGCTAAGACCACCGCTCTAATACCACCTATAATGACCCGTCCTAATCCATCTGGACGAATACATTACATTTGGTTACATCGCGAGATACTTGACCTCTATATGATACATTTTACAAACATTGCATTCGTTTTTGAAAGACTAACTTTCATTACATCGAAAGTTGACGGCATGCATACCATTTCATAATATATCCAACTATAATTGACTTAATAATAATCTTGATGAACTCAACGACTCGAATGCAACGTCTTTTGAAATATGTCATGAATGACTCCAAGTAATATCTCTAAAATGAGCAAATGCACAGCGGAATATTTCTTTCATACCTGAGAATAAACATGCTTTCAAGTGTCAACCAAAAGGTTGGTGAGTTCATTAGTTTATCATAATCATTCATTTTCATCATTTTAATAGACCACAAGATCCTCATTTTTCATAAATATCATTACACTCGCAAGTGTATAAAATCCATTCGTATGATGAATGCCTGGTAACCGACATTAACATAATGCATATAGAATATCCCCCGCATACTCGCAAGTATGCCATAAATTGGCAATCGCAATCACCATATAAATCGAAGTACTAAAGCATTCCAAATTCCAGAATGGGGTTTGTTAGGCCCATAGATCTATCTTTAGGATTCACGTCAATTAGGGGCCATTTCCCTAATTCTTAGGTTACCAGACTTGAAGGGGCGATATTCGGTATAGTAATCCAACCATACAATGTAGCTTCAAGTACTTGTGTCTATTTCGTCAAACATTTATAAAAGCAGCGCATGTATTCTCAGTCCCAAAAATATATATCGCAAAAGCATTTAAAAAGGGAGCAAATGAAACTCACCTAATGTATTTTGTAGTAAAAATACATATGACTATATTGAACAATGTAGGGTTGAGCTCGGATTCACGAACCTATATCATTTGTATATTTATTAATATCCATGGTTGTAATTGAACACATATATATATAAATGTATTAGTTATATTATTTTTATGTTAATAATATACATACGTTTTATATGTTCATTTTGTATATAAAAATATTAAATTTTGTTATGTTATATGTGTTAAATATATATGTTTATGTATGTAATTCATTTGTTTATCAAAACAGTAGTTTTGTTATACTAAGTTAATATTAGTAAAAATAATGATAATAACATTAATAATATACATATGTTAATAATAACCCTATTAGTGATAATAACCATGATATTAATAATAATACTGGTAAAAATATTAATTTTACTGTTTATGATAGTTATTAATGATTTACTAATAATAATAATAATAATAATAATAATAATAATAATAATAATAATAATTTCATTAAAAATGATAATATTAATAAAAATAATGATATTGTTAATAATGATACATTTGTTTAGTAATAATAATAATTATACTAATAGTTACAAAAATGATACTAATACTAATATTAATGAGATTAAGGATAACTTGTATTATTTTAATAATAATAATAATAATAATAATAATTTTCATACTTGTAGTTATAATCATAATACATGCAAATTTTATCATAATACTTATTTTAATAATACTAATATTAATGAAAAACAATAATTTTAACATTTTCATAATAATACTAATAATATTAGTTGTTATCATAATAATATTAATAAATGATAATTTTTATCCTAATACTTGTATAATAATAATTATATTACTAATAATAATAATATTGATAAGTATATTAATGATAATCTTAATAATAATAATACTAGTAACAATAATAATAATGATACTAATAACAATAACAATAATAATTAGAATAATAACAATAAATAATAATAATAATAATAATAATAATAATAATAATAATAATAATAATAATAATAATAATAATAATAATAATAATAATAATAATAATAATAATAATAATAATAATAATAGCTTAAAACTACCTTCAAAAGATTTAAAAGGCTTTCCATAAAAAAGATTGACACAACCCAGGCTTGAACCCGAGACCTCTCGGTTACCCATAACACTCCTAACCAATCCAGCAAATTTGTTTGATTTCGAAAAATGTTGAAAAAGATAAAGAACAGAGGTCTGCATATATTTATCTGTTTAATTTTCGAAGTATTGTGATATTTGAGTTTATCTGAGTCATTGAGTGGATTACACTTCATATAATTGATCCTCAATTGTTGTGTATTGACAATGATATCAACATCTATAACCAATTGCAGACAAGAGTACCAAATTTTCAATCAAAGAAATAAAGAAAAATAAAGCAGATATGTACATTCAATCAAATTTTGTATTTGTATCTGATATATTCGCCTGGTAACCAAAAATTGAGACAGAATCAAAAAATAGGTACAGCTTGAATGTGATGGGAAACCGATTATATCTATATAACTCATGTATTTACATTTTATAATAAATAATTATAATTATAAATGTATTAATAATAATAATAATTATATTAATATTAATAATAGTGATCAATAATAACAATAATAATAATAATAATAGTAATAATTATTAATAATAATAATTTTAATGAATATTATGTTAACAATAATATTAACAAGTAGCGTTTATGACAATAATAACTATAAAAATTTATAACAATAACATTATAATAATAATAATACTAAATTATAATAATACTAATTATAATAATACTATTAATAACATAACAAATTACATGTAACAAGTTTTACGTTTATACTTTTAATGATGCTAATAATAACTATAACAACAATTAATGTATTAACTATATTTTAACTTATAATTTAATATATTACAATTATTAATTATATAATATATTTTATAATATATATATATATATATATATATATATATATATATATATATATATATATATATATATATATATATTGAATATTGAATATTTATTAATTACAATATAGAAATTATATATAGATTCATAATAATATGTATGTATTTATATATATATATATACATATATATATATATATATTCATTTTAATATTAACTTATTTATTATTATTTTACATTTTTTAATCTTACTGATGAATTTGTATTTTATGATTTCAAGTTATTATGTAATCTTATATTTATATTTATACATTACAATATATCTAATAATAATAAAAATTTATTAATAATAATACTATTATTAATGATAATAAGATTAGAATAACAATTAGATTCAAACTTGTTATTTAAGTTTAATATATTTTCATTTATTATAACATGTTTACCAATTGTATAATCTATTGAATCTTTAGTATTTATTAATCATATATATATAATGTTAACTGTGTATAGGATCTAGTTACACATATAAGTTTACATATTTATTTACATCTAATTGTTCGTGAATCATCGGGATTAGTCAATGGTCAAATGCATACATGAACACAGTTCAAAGTTTTTGAGATTCAGTTTAACAGACTTTGCTTATCGTGTCAAAATCATATAAAGATTAAGTTTAAATTTGGTCGAAATTTTTCGGGTCGTCACACATGCGGCCATGTCCGGCCATTTTAACATGCAAGATTTCGACACCAAAAAACGATCTAGTTTAGTATATTTCAATCCTTCGTCGCTTATCCTTGTAAACCTCATGCCCCCTAGTGGCACCTCGATGAGGCATGATTTAGCTATGAAGTCATTAAATAATTTAGCTCTATTTTCATTAAAAACACAGTTCTGTCTTTCTTCCTTTCTCCTAACCTCATTGAAATCACCGCACAAAATCCAGTCATCTGTATCCACCTGCATAATATCCTCAAGACTATCCCATAATATATGTTTATGGTCATCCGTATGGGGTCCGTATACATTTACAATGATCGTATCCCCTGTTTTGCCCACCTAATTACCCTTTATAGCTATAAAAAATTCTTTTTCCACCGCCTCAGAAACATTAAATTTTAATGAATTCCAAATAATAATGGTTTCCCCCGAGAAACCCACCGCCGGTTTAAACGCGTATTCAAAATTTTGGTTACCCCATAGGATCTCAATTAGCCCATCATTTATCGATTTACGTTTAGATTCTTGCATTGCAAAAATGTCAGGGTTATGTTGACGAATCAAACCTTTTACCCAAAACCTCCCCAATTTTCCCGAGCCTGCGTACATTTAAAGAAATTATCTTCATTGATTAATCCGTATGAGGTGCCCCGATCCAATCAAGCCCAATGTCATTGCCAAACTCTTGAATGCCCACACTACTATTGGTGAGCGAGTTGTCATTACTGCTTAGTGGCTTATCAGTTCTGCCCTTCTGCTTCATGAATTTTCCTTAACCATTACCTCTTTGGTCCCTACGTTAGTGTCATTACCATTCACCCCAGATCCATTCATCGACACCCTTATTTCACCTGTATCCTGCTTCGTATTAGCCAGTTTGTTCGGTTTTACCTTACTTGTCTTTTTGTTAATCACTTCCTTATATTCATGAGAGATCAATTGATCAATTACGTGCTTGTATTTCGGGGTTGGAGGATAACCAGGCGGACATCCAACCAAAACCAAAATCTGCGATCCAACATCATTAACCTGTGCACTGTGTTGTTGTGTGTCTACTCTAATTCTTGACCTAGGAGCATAAACCTCATTCACCTTTAAAGAGGGAACTAGAGGTGGCCCATCCTCATCCACCCTATTGTCCACCTGCTCCCCTATATCAATTTTTTCATTGTTATTTTGCACAATTATAGGCGAATTATGGCCCAATATTGGCCCAGTGTTTTTCGGAAAAAAAATCCACGATTGGGTCATGGTTGTTGTTCATCACTGGCCCACATGCTGACTTACCATCCTGAGCTACATCATCGTGTACAATCTCGTTTTGATCTAATACCTTTGAGTTCCCAGCAACATAATCGGCTTCTTTGACATGATTATTATCCCCCATTGCAGCAATGTTAACATTGTTTGAAGAGCTATTTTCGTCTCCATTCTCGCCCTTTCCATCCACCATTGGCTCAGCCAGAGACCAAGTAGGGATGTTGATGATGGTGTTGTGCAATACATCTTTTACCCTCTAAATTTATATATGATTCAAACACTACAAATAAGCACACACAACTAACGAGCGCTTAGAACCCGGTAATTATAGCACTTTAATGCAAGTATTCTTATCAAGTTCGTCCCAAGAGAGCGGTGTAAGTCGAATATTTGCAACTATCGATTGTCCTAGAGTTTGTTTGATTTAGGGGGGGGGAGGGTTGATTGATATCAACTAACAGCTAAAACTTGCACAATTAAACAAACTTAAACTTAACAGGTAAACGAGTAGCAAGAAACAAGTAACGAAGTATTAAGACTTAAATCAAATTAAATAAAAAGTGTTCAATTATCTAATCCTCTCTATGCTTGGCTTGCCCCATTTTGCCTATTTTGCTATCTCATTCATTGTTGAACTATTAAACGTTTAGCATCACTACTAAACCTCAAATCAAATAACACTCCGCGGATTCACATAAGCATTGTATTCTAGGATCAAGTTAAGCATGATTTGGTCATTGAGATTGAGCTTGGGTTAAAATCACTTAAAACCCCCAACTATCGAAATCACTTAAGATAATCGGCACTGCTATGTTGACTAAAGGCCAATTGAAAACCAACCTAGATCAAGAACACAATCACTCGCCATTCCTAAGCTAGTTGTCTAGATCACCTAAGGTGTTGAAGCACACATTGATTCACTTCTCAAATTACTAAGAGAGCTACTCAACATATGTAATCAAAGTCAAGCCTAAAACAAACTCATAGCAATGGATCTTTAGGTAACTCAACAACACATGATCATGTAATTCATTCAAACAACATTATTCAATTGATTTTGGGGCAAACACTAGCATTAGAGATTCATAGATAAGCAGACACAAGAGATTTATCCAATCATGGCTAAGATCAAACTAATAATAAGCATAGAAACATAAATAATCATCATCTTCAAGTTATTACAAGTAATTAATTCAAAGTATGTAAAGTAAAGTGAAGATTACAACCCAAAATGTAAAGAAGATGAAGATCTAAGCTAAACAATGATGGATCTTGAGCTAGCTTCCTTCAATCCACCCTTAAACACCAATGGATGATAAAATTAGGGTTTTGTATGTGAAATTCGGACCTAAGATAGCTGCTCTCTAAAGATGCATATGAGAAATGACCTAATCTCGTCCATTTTATAGTGCTGAAAATCTGGGCTGAAACAGCGACAGGAGTGCCGCTTTTGGCTTAGGAGCGGCGCTTTTGGCTTTAATGAAGAGCGGCGTTTTTGATCAGGAACACCGCTTTTGGCTCAAATCAGGGGCGACGCTTTATTGTAGGAGCGACGCTTTTGGCAGAATAGGAGCAGCGCTTCTGGCATTAGAAATGACATTTTTGCTCACTGATGAAAAATGGAGCTGAAATGTGCATAAGAACGTCAATTTTGCAGTTGGTACGGCGGTTTTGCTCCACAGGAGCGGGGCTCTTAGTTGAGGAGCGGCACTTTTTGAGCTGATTCTGCACGTTCCATTTCCTTAGCCAATTTTGCCCAAGATTTGGTCAATTTTACACCAAATCAAGTCCTTAGTCCTTAAATTACCATTTAGCTCAATAACACACAAAATAGGTTCCAAGATTGTCAAAAACCGAACAAAGTGAGGGAGATATCGCGAGATAAAACATATATAAATGGAGCGATATCAAACCCCCTACATTTGAATCTTTGCTTGTCCTCAAGCAAAAAATCGACAAAAAAAGATTTGGAGATAGAGAACAAATAAGTGAACAATGCAAAAGCGCAAAAAGTTTTGGGCTCAAAGTGATACCTTCCATGAACATGCACTTGATGGCTAGAGTGATCTCCAAAAACTTGCACTTGCTTAGGACCAAGCACAAACATCATCTTCTTTTACTAACACAAGCTTAACTCAAGCTCTAAATAACCTCTTCAACTAATCATGACTTCAAATCTTCAATCCTCAATCACTATCACAAAAACATTTTGAAGCCTAAGTCTACCAGAACCAATCATTCCCCCTGTAACGACCCTGATTTTTCCATCTTTTATTAATAATATTTATTATTAATGCTTGCACTTTAATGAATGTATTGTTATACATTTACTTGTTACCGTACATGACTTTGCATGTCCCGACTTATCTCTGTGACACACAAACTTTTCACGAATAATATTTTGGATATTATTTACATTCATGATTAATTTTTATTAATTATTTTTAATTAACTATGGTTAGTAGTTAATTACTTGGGCTATTTATTTATTTGTTGATTATTTGGACTTGAGCTCTTATTATGTGGACTTGAAAGCCCACCCTACACACTTAATGGACTACTTAGCCCATCATTAAGCTAATGAATTATTAAGGTTAAGAACTTAGATAAATTAGTGCATGAGGAATCGAGTTACTAGAATACTTACACCTTGTTCCCATAACCATTTAGCTTTATTTCTTCTTCTAGCTCACACCATACTCCAACACAAGAAAGTAGATTTGGACTTTGCTTCTTTTGGGGGGGGGGGGTGTCTTGGCCGTCGGCCTTGGTGTACATGGGGGAGAGTTTTGTTTCAAATTTTGGTTACTTATTCACTTATATTTCCTCACTTTTACACACACACAAACTTACTTCACTTTTCTTTCTCTCTTTTTCTCTCAAATATTTGTAAGTAACAAACTTATTTCTTCTTTCTTTTCTTATTCTAAAACCGTCCCATATCATCATCATTCTTACTAGTTTCATTACTTGTTCTTGTTTAATGTTTATTTACTAGTTGTAGTTTGTTGTTACTTGTTGTTGTTTCTTGTTTATGTTAAAGATCAAGTTTTCTAACTTGTATCTTCATGAAATCTAGTTACTACCATCTTTATTTGATGAAGTCAAGAACAAGGAATCTAAACTTTCTAGTTTATGGTTCTACACTTAAAAGTTTTCAAGATTTAAAGTTCATAAGTTTCATATTCATACTTGTGTTCATGTTTGTAAACTTAAGGTTTACTTTTTTAAAAGATCAAAGCCTTGGCTTGAATCTTTAAAGTATGAACTTGTCACTTGTAAATTTAACTTATTTCTTACTTTGTACATGCTTTAAATTCGTGAACCTTGATAAGCTAGGTCAAGTGTTACTAGTTAATCTTGATCTCATTTATCTTGAACTAAAGTTAACTTTATAAGTTCAAGAACATGGAAGTATAACTTTCTAGTTATAACTTCATATACTCATGTTGGATCTAAGTTTATATAACTTATAGTCTTCTAATTTTGTTGTAAATAAGAGCTTACAAGCTTACATACATTCTTCAAGTTGAAAATCTAAGTTTCATAACTTATGGTTTCATTAAAGTGTAGATCCAAGTTTTGTAACTTAGGATCTAACTTGAGAACACTAGATCTAGACTTTCTAGTCTAGGATCTTTAAGATCTAGATAAGATCTAAGTTCTACAACTTAAGATCTTGAATATTTAGTTTACTTTCAAGTTTGTAGCTTAATATTACTAGAAGAACTCATGTAAGTGTCAGATCTAAGATCTTGATGTAACTTTGGTTCATCAAACTACATACAACTCTTAAGTGAGTTGTGCTACATATCTTAGACTTACACTAGTGTTATGATGGTCAAACCTTGGTTAAGATGATGTAAACCCATCAACGAGTTGTACACTTGAAGCTATACGCATCAAGGATGAGAACCGTGATGAGCATCAAGCACCAAGAACCCACCGGAACAACTTTCTTACTGTTTCTGGAACTGATCAGACTACCTGGACTACTGGAAAGCTGATTTTCAGTTAGTTCGGTTCGATTAGATAATTTTCCGTTTAGACCTCGTTTTAATCCGAGTTACGGTTTAGGATCTATGGCCTCCCGAAAGTCACTACACCCTATTAACGTTGTGCTGAAATTTCTGACCTACTCGCACTTAAACCGTCACCACGGTCAAAAAAAGACGAGTTTGGTTCTGGAAATTGATCCGCCTCTAGGGGACTCATATATGGAGCCATGGCCACTGGTCTCACCTCATTTCAGTTTGTATAGAGGTCGTGGCGACTGAACGAAGTCAGCCTTTGTTTCAAACCCTAGTCTTGACTTAAAACTTACTTTACACTTTTGGTTTAATGATGAATGATGATGATACTTAAGACCTAATTTACATACATTTAAACCTTTGGGAACGATTTACTGACTTAGTAACTTTTGACTTAGGTTGAGGACCTTTCGGACCAACCACTTGCTTACTTTTCCCGCGTATCGACTTTTACTACTTTCCACTGTGAGTTATAGCATCCCTTTTTTACTTTAACTATTTTGAGAAATGAGAATACATGCGCATTTTACGTTTTACAGCACGAGTACTTAAACTTTATATATGTGTGGGTTATACAACGGCATAAACTTTTCCCTTAGCTCGGTAACGTTTAGTCATTGGTCTTTGAACCGGTGAACGCGAATCTAAGATATGGATCCATAGGGTTTGACATCCCCATTCGGGCTAGTAGAGCTAGCATTTAACGGGTGTTTAATACTTCGTAAACTTACATACTCGCCAAGTGTACTTTTAGGGGGTGTTATTTACGTTAAGTTAGTTACCAAGTGCCCACGGTTAAACATATACTTTTCATACTATTTTGAAACGCTGTTGAAGCACTCGTGGCCTACCTTACATTACTGTTATACATAAACTATAGCTCACCAACCTTTGTGTTGACGTTTTTAAGCATGTTTTTCTCAGGTGCTTAAGGTTTGCTTGCTTCCGCTGTACTAGTCATGCTTTGTAGACACCCGCTGCGCCTATTAGAGATGTCACCGCATGAAACGTCTATTTGCATTCAAACTTTATTACTTTTGAAACAATGATTTGTAACGACCATTGGGTCACTTACTATTACTAATTGCTTCTGTTCATTGAAGCATACTTTTGTTGTTAAACATTTGACGTTGGTTAAAACGTCACCTTTATCATGAATGCAAACTTATTTTGAAACAGCATATAGTGTTTGACCTTGTAATGATCCTGTTGTTGATGAATCGTACACGATGGTTTTGTATGGGGCATCACACCCCCGGCCATAGTCAACTTCCTCTTCGAGAAGGTCATCACACAACAATCACAAAGTATCAATTCTTCACCAACTTAAACTTGACCTCCTTGACCTTGACCAAATATGTAGGATTCACGGGATAGCCATAAACTCATCAAACTAATCAATCACATCAAATCTCCAAATCAATCAAAGTGTAACACAAACCTACTCAAATATACTCGATGGTGTACTTAAAAGATGTAAAATGCACCCCAAAATGAATACGGGCCATGAATATCGCACACATCACCAATCGTCAAGAAATGCATCGTGTAAAGAATACGCCTCCAAAAAGATATGCTCACCTCATCAACACACGATGGTTATCCCTCTTCCACCTCCATGCCTCCAAAACACCTATTTTCGTCAATTTCAATAATGGTCGTCAATTCTAAATTTATGCCGTCAATTCCTAATGATAATCATCAATTCCAAGTATAAGGTTAAGGTGGGTGTGCCAAAGGTAAGGGACTGGGTACCCCACCTTTATTTGGTCACCCGGGCAAAGGGAAACCGACACTCATCAAGCTTTCTATCACAACTCTATGGTTTCTCTCATAGTAGGGTGAAAGTATTGACGGAGGTTTGTGGTATTAGGGCTCCACGTGGCTAAATAAGAGAGTCCGCCAATTCCAAATTTTGAAGCACTAGGAAGACTTTAACTTCCTTTAAGAGGATTGAGCTTGACTTGGGAGACTTTACTCCCAAGCTTGGAACAACATAACTTGGAAGACTTTACTTCCAAGTTTGAAAGACTTTACTTCCAAAATGAAACATTGGGAGTGTCAAAGCTTGAAGCTTGTATTCACTCATCTATTTATGCTTATTTTAAGAAAAGGTAGGAAGTAGTTACTACCTTTTCATTAGTTGATTGAACAAGGGTGCCATAGCTTTTGGCTATGGGTTGTGTTGTCTAGCAACACTAGAACGAAGCCATTGCTCCTAAAAAGGATAGCACTTTGTGAAACTCGGTGGCTCCTCTTCCCACGGTATGATACATCGGTTGAAACATGGTGAAATGATGAGACAACCAATGTCAATATGAAATAGTGTAGATTAGGAAGTCTCCTACACCAAGTAAAATGAAATTCGGGAGACTTGAATCCCTACTATGGATGGACTCGATTCTTCCGGAAGTGTTAAAGCATGAAGCTTTAAACACTTGGTTTTGTTGCACATGCATGAAAGACTTTAACTTTCAAGCACAAGTTTGTTTTTTTCTCTAGATTTTATCATTTTCGCACAAAATCATATGAAAAGTGAAAGACTTTACTTTCACTTGTGAATTGCAAGTATGAAACAAAAGGAAGACTTTACTTCCTTAAGTTTTGAAAAACAAGGAAAAGACTTTACTTTTCCAAAGATTTTGAAAATTTTACAAGTTTTAACCATTTTAGTGTTTATGTTATGAATTAGTGTAATGGTTAAAAACTTGTTTCAAAAATTGTTTGACAAAGCAAGCTTCAAACTTTATATTATATGTGATAAGTTTACCCGAAAAAGTTCAAAATGGCCCGGTATTTTAACTCTCCCCCTACATTTAGTGTATGCAATGCCCTCATTGCATTAAAACGATAGAATAAGTGAAAATGAGGGACATTTTGAAATAGAAAAGATGAGAGAAAAGAAAGTAAAAACCGGCTAAGATCAAACAATCTTTGTTGTTACCATTCGAGAAATTTAATCACCAAGGTCGCTTGCATGTCGTTGTACCAATTGTTGAGCCAAAAGAAGGAGCCAAGTGCATATGGCATTCCCTACAATTGAAGTATGCTCACAAGGTACAAAATGTGCGGGGCCATACTCGGGGGAGTATGCGCGCCCACAATAAAATCATAACGCTCCAGAGATATCAACAAATTCATACAAGTATCCATAAACATAATGATATACTCAACCAAACTACTTAATCAACACGATCACACTCAAAAGATAATCTCTACGCTTCAACAAACAAGCATACGATAATAACAATCATTGTCACACATGCATAATCCAACGAATCAATCATAACACAAATCAACGTCATATGCATAATAAACAATAAATATAAACATCACAAACCTAATTAGTATTGAATTATTACATGCACTGGCGGTACCAGGATTTTTTTTGACCGGGGGCAAAAAATATTTAAAACCGTAGCACTTTTTTTAGGCAAAATATGGAGGTTTTGGGTCAAAAATTGAAGGTTTTTAGGCAAATTATGGAGGTTTTGGAGCAAAATTTGAAGGTTTATAGGCAAAATTTGAAGGTTTTAGGGTAAAATTTAGAGATTTTTGGGCAAAATTTGAAGGTTTTGGGACAAAATATGTAGGTTTTGGGGCAAAAATTAAATCCACTGGGGGCAAAGTCGAAAAATTCAAAATTTTTACACTGAAAATTGCAAATCCACTGGGGGCGGCTGCCCCCGCTTGTCCCTTCTAAAAAACGCCCCCGATTACATGCCAAATTCAAATTCAAATTGTTTTATCCGGGAATCATGTGCTCTCTGGATTCAAATTCCTAACATCGCTACCAATAATCAAACACAAATTAAATTATTTTCAGCACCCAAACGAATTATCATGACCATCAACAAATAGTTCAAAAACTCCCAAACCATCCGCCCATGATTATTACTTGCCAAATATTCAAACAAAAGTTTCACAATTCAATGATCACAAACATTAACTAAACCATCAATAAAGGAGCGAGAGCACAACAATAAAATTTACCACCAATTATACCCTCCGTAGTACGAGCTTCTGGATTGGTTTGGGTTGGGATAATCCTCATAATTGGATGGCCTATTCCACTCGCTTTGCTCTTGTTGTTGTTGTTGCCTTAATCGCTCGAAATGCTCAAATTCCTCGGCTCTTCTGTAGGCTTCATTGGGGTCATAGTCAATTAGAGGTTGGCTTCTAGGGTGCTGATAATCATACGGATTGTAGGCGGGAGCAAAAGGCATGGGGGCATTCGGGTCCGCGTGGCTTAATTGGTCACAATGGACTTGCCATTGCGAAACCACACGGAGGCCTAAAAAGTTGTAGCGCGCCTCGTATTCTTGGTTGCCTTGGTTAATATTGATTTGACTAAACCGATTTGCTATCCAAGCTTGGTCATACCCCCCCCCCCCCCCCCGGGACACTACTACCTTGCCCTCCGCTACTCGATCCTATATTACTCGTTTCGTAACTGTACATCACCCTCTCCTCTTCTTCAACCTCATTCTCTTCCTCTATATTAATGTTTCCTAAATCAAACCATCTTCTCATATTGTTGTTTTGATCACGCTTAAGAATTTTACCTCCCTTGAAATCAACATACCCAAACTTAGCCATTTCATTAGCCTTATACCCCGAGATGTCAATCCCTAAATGATTCGCTATTCTAGTCACAAACACACCACCTATTGTACCTTTCTTCCCCTTAGTCCCAGTCTTATCAAAAAGATAGTTGGCTATAACGTGCGGGACATGGATGATTTCTTTGTTAAGGATTCGATCAGTGAGCCAAATGTCCAAATAGGACATTTTCTCATTGCTGTGAAAACGGTAGTTAACCGTGTTGGCAATGAATCGGGCTATGATCCGAAGGTGAATTGTCCTTGGGGTGTTGGCAACGGTTTTCCCCGGGGTAAAAGCTCCGTCGCTCATTTGGTGCCAAGCTGCAGGAAAGTTAAACTCTCTAGTGTTGGAAGTAGGAGTTTTGCATTCCAAAGGATGTTGGCTCTGTTTTTAAATTCGTTGTATATCCCTAGGGCCTTGATGAATTGAAGCATACTCATGCTTCGTTGTTGTCTTCCTAAGTAGAAAGTCATGTAATCTAGGTTGTCAATTGCGTCTACCCTAAAGTTGACAATTAGGGTGGAGGTGAACTCTAAGGTCGGGACAATATACACAGGCTCATTTAACTTGAAGATTGGAACCCAAGGGTTAAGTGACAAGTTCCCATATGAAACCTTAAAAAGGCCCTCAACCTCGTCGCTCATACAATCTTCATCAAGAAGAGACCAGTCAATATACTTCCCAGGGTAGAATTTGTCTTTAAGCCTAAGTTCTAGGCCCGATCTAAAATGCTCGTTCATCAAAATCTGTTGTAAACATGGGTCTGCCGAAAGTCTCCGGATGTCCTCCGGGATTGTTAGTACTTCTTCTTCTTCAACTTCTTGTTGAGCTGCAGGTCTTTTTCCCCTACCCTTGAATCCAGTGCTCTTTTGGCGTTTTGACCCACTTCCTGATGTCCCATGTGATTTCAGGGGTTCAATAGTCTGCAAGACAAAACAAACAATATAAACATTGTGGAGAGATATATGTTAGCACATAAACAGTTAGCCTTTTAACTTTTACCATCATCACCAATTTGATTCCAATAATTCACAACAAGTCTCATCATGCAACTCATGTCAACATTTAGCATACATGACTAAAACAGGTGCAATTAATCATGGTAAAGCATGAAATCAAACAAAGATAAACTTCATGTCACAATTTCAAATTCATTTAAAAGGTTGCACAATTTAGTTCATGCATTGAAATGTAAAATCATAAGCAGAATCATAAGCTAAGCATGCATTGTCATCAATTATTAAGTTTCACTAGGTCAAACATGGTTAACATGAACTAATCGCAAAAAGTCAACCCTAGTCAAAGTCTAATTCATTCAAATTTTGGCTAAGACAAAGAGCATTCATTAAATTATAGCAATTCTTCATGTTATAACATAAATATACTGCAAAACAAATACATCATCACTAATCACATGCTCAGATTGGTCAAACCAAGTCAAACTTCAAACTTATGAACCCTAATTTGTAAATTCAAATCATACAAGTATGAAAGATGGATTCAAAGCAAGATAATCATGGCAACCTATCAATTAAGCATTAACAACACCAATTAACGCTCCAATTTGGCTCAGATTTAAAAACCCCCAAATTGGATGCACCCTAGAAATTCAAAGTTGAAATCAATGTAACTAATCATGCAAATCATGTTAATAAATATCAATGTAGTGCAATTTGACCATTGACATCATTAATCAAGCATAATTTACAAATTAAGCATAAAGAGAAAGATAGTAAAAATCAACCAAATCATGTTAAAGAACGAACTAAAATGATAGATTCTTACTTTTTCCATGTTATATGTAGTGGATTTGCAAGAAATTAGATGAAATTTAAAGTTTAGGGTCGATTAGGGTTGATTAGGGATAATATAGCGCCTCACTTGGAGAGAAAAATTGAGTTGGGTGTGAAAAAGTGATGTTTTGGTCGTACAGATTTCTTAAGTAGCCAGGTGCAGCAGCGCCGCTTTTGGTACAGGAGCACCGCTCCTGGCAAAAGGGAAGCGTTGCTCTTGGAAGAAAAACGTCGCTCTAGGCGAAATTAAAGCGCTGCTTTTGAAAACAAAAGCGCCGTTCTTGGCTACTGTCCATTTTTGGTCCCAAAACCCAGGTTAAATCGTCGCTCTTGAAGCAGAAGCGTCGCTCTTGAAGATGAAAAGCGCCGCTCCTAGGACAAAAGCGACGCTTTTGTACCTGATTACAGTTTTTTCAATTTTAATCCATTTTGACCCATTCACAAACTATTTTTGCCGTTTTACGGTTTTACCCATATGCATGAAATGCAAAAACATAAAAATGCAACTACGAAAGTAATATCATACAATTCTAAATGAAATGCAACGAAAATAAAATTATATACACAATTGCGGAAAGTTTTTAACGAGTCTATCACCCGACTCCCCTTCCCTTTAGACTTCAACTAATCCCGGGGTGGTAAACTTCCCTTCCCTTTGAGCTAAGGGGAACATTTTCATTACCGCCACCACTTAACATTGACATTAACCAATCATTCATTACTTTGGTTTCATTGATTAACTCTTTAAGTTTTGCTTTTTCACGTTTGACAAGTTTGACACTAGGTGTTTTCTTAAATGTTCGTCCTTTTTAGATGTAGCCCGATGCACCCACCCAAACAATTTTCTCATGGACTTGTCAACAACGTCATTTTGATTATTGGGTTTTCCTTGAGTTCCCTTGGTCAATCCCCCGCCACCTTTAGTTGGTGAACCAACATGCTTTGTGCTTGTGATGCATTGCATACTAGCAATAACTTGTGGTATGGTCAATGGTATTGATGGTGCTTTAACACGTTTGGTTCGTATGCTCATGAATTTCCCTTTGTCCCTAAGAGTCAATTTTCCGGTTCTAAAGTCAAAGAAAGAATCCGCGGTTGCCAAAAATGGCCTTCCCAAAACAAGGGGTACAACCGGATCTTCCTTTATATCGACAATGACAAAATCAATTGGAAATTCCATATCCCCCACCTTAACAATTAAGTCTTCGGAAATCCCCACACTAGAGCTAATTGATTGATTAATTAATTTCACTCCCATTGTAGTGGGCGAAAGGTCACCTAGGCATAACCTTTTGTAAACGGAGTAGGGCATGAAGTTGATACTTGCCCCCGAGTCAGCTAAAGATGTAAGCATCTCTGACCCGTTCACATTACATGGGATAAGGAAAGGTTCGGGATCACCCATTTTTGGTGGTAGGTTACATTTCTTTAAAATCTCATCACACTCCTTTTTCAAGAAAGCGGTGGATGATAGTTCAACATCTCCCTTTTTGGCCATGAGTGTCTTCAAAAATTTCCCATAGTTGGGCATATTCTCAAGCACCTCCGCTAAGGGGAGTTTAACATAAATGTTTTCATTATCGGTTAAAGTTGACTTACAATCTACATCCTTTAGATGTGTAGGAGGTAATGGTTGAGGATGTGAGACCGGTGTCTTATTTTTCTCCTCGGTTGATGTAACAAGAATCTCGACCTCGTTCTTTTGCTCCTTTGTATTCAATAACGTTTCAACCTTTTTCTCTTTCTCAACCTTTCCCAATTTAATTCGCTCAAATTCACCCTTTTGTTCCTTGCATGTCGACTCGATAGCCTCCATGGACATTACACTTTTAACTTGATATGGAATAAACATTGCATCGTCCGAATCCTCCGAAAACTTGAATACCCCATAATCTATCGTATCGATTTCCAACGCTTCATCAAAATCAAATTTGTTCGCTTCAACGTCGAACGTGAAAACTTGAGGATATTCGGTTTGATCCTCTTCGATTGAATCAATCCAGTTCACTTAAGCATAAGTATTGTTGGAATTTGATGAACTCTCTTGATTGTGGGGTGGATTGGTAGTGTTTATCTTAATAGGAATAACTCTCGTGTTATTGTTGTTTTGGTTTTTGTTGTTGATGTAGTTGTTGTTTGGGTTAACTTGAGTGTTGAAGGTAAAGTTTCTTGTGCTCTTTCGGCAACTTGATTTGAAAGTCTCCCAACGGTGCTCTCAAGATTTTGGAATGAGGCTTGTTGGTTTCGTATTTGTTGCTTCAAAAGTTCATTCTCTTTTGTTAAAAAAGCTTCAGTTGATTCTACCTTCTTGATGTAGTTTTGCATGATTTCTTCTAAACTTTTTGAACGTTGAGATTGTTGAATATTTTGTTGAGGTTGTTGATTGTAACCTTGGTTATTTTGTGGTTGACTATAACCTTGGTTGTTTTGATAATTCGAATTGGCTTGGTTGTTATAAGGTTGATGGTTGTAAGGTTGTTGGTTTTGGTATTGAAAGTTGTTGTTTCGGTTTTGGTGATTGTTGTTGTTGTAACCTTGGTTGCGGTTTTGGTTTGTGAATCCGGGTGGTGTATTGGTTTGGCTGTTGAATGACACTTGTTTTTATTAGGATTGTAGTAGCCTTGGTTCGATGTTCCTCCCCGTTGATAGTTTTGATTACTCACGTAGTTCACATGAGCATCCGAATTCATGGGAATGTCATCTAGATCAACATGATTGCATTGAGTAATTTGAGGACAATTCTTTGTGAGATGAGGACCCTCGCATCGTTGACAACCCACTTACATTGCGACTATCGTTTGTTGAATCTTTTTCAACTCTTTTCCATACGTTTGAAATTGATTGTTCAAGCTTGCAAGCGTCACTTGACCTTTATCACTCTCAATTTGTGCTACACTTTTCCTTGTCAAATCTCGAGGTGAAGGTGCCCATTCGTATGTGTTAACCGAGATGTCTTCCAATAAGATTTCGGCCGCATTTGGTGATTATACATAAATACCCCACCAGATGAAGAATCAAGATATTGCTTCGTCAAAGCATTGCAACCCCGGTAAAATATGTTGATGTACTCCTTTTTCATTAAACCGTGAGGTGGGCAAGCTCTTAACATTTTCTTGAATCATACCCACACATCATACAAAGATTCATCACCCCGTTGGGTGAACCCATTAGTCTCCATTCGAAGTCGTTCGACTTTTGACGGTGGAAAGAAGTGATTGATAAACTCATTGGTTAAATCTTGAAAAGTTCTTATGAAATCGGATGGTAAGCTCCTTAACCAAATCTTCGCTTCCCCTTGAAGTGTAAAGGGGAATGCCCTTAACTTAAAAGCGTCATCGGTGACATCCTTGTATTTGTAGATATCACAAAGATCATTAAAGTGTTAGATGTGTTCGAATGGATTTTCGTCTATCATCCCTTGAAAGTATGTATCTTTGATCAACGTGAAAAAGTTACCCTCAATCTTCCAATTTTCCGCTTCGATTGGTGGCTTTGTAATAGTCGGTTCTATCATTGTTGGTGCAACTAATCTAGCGTTCTACATCGGCGTGTCGTTCGGATCATTCAATAACTCTTGATTAACAGGTGGACCATGGTTGATTGGATTACCCTCTTCATTGAGAATCAGTTGACCGGTAGGATCCATGTCTTCTAAACAAAATGGCAAAGCTTCAAAATTTTTCCTTACTACCCTTTCTTCTCTATGATTATAAACCCCGTGCACGTGTTTTTCCGGATCGGAGAATGGATGTGTGAACTCATGATCCTTGTGAGACCTTGTTTTTATACACCAAAGGCACCTATCTTTCAATTACAACACAAACACAAACGATTTTCCAAACAAAAATAATATATAAAACACGAAAAGTAACTTTCGTAAGGGTAAACCCCTATGAAAGGATCGAACAATCAA
Source organism: Rutidosis leptorrhynchoides (assembly GCF_046630445.1). Classification (NCBI taxonomy): domain Eukaryota; kingdom Viridiplantae; phylum Streptophyta; class Magnoliopsida; order Asterales; family Asteraceae; genus Rutidosis; species Rutidosis leptorrhynchoides. The sequence continues at coordinate 87,614,821 of NC_092343.1, forward strand.
AAGTTTAAACCAAATACCCACCTAAGATAACCGCTCCCCTGCAGCAACGCCAAGAAAGTGATGATGGTGTTGTGCAATACATCTTTTACCCTCTAAATTTATATATGATTCAAACACTACAAATAAGCACACACAACTAACGAGCACTTAGAACCCAGTTATTATAGCACTTTAATGTGTAACATCCCGCATTTTTCCGTTAAATTATTTTAACGCCCGTCTTTTTCTTTTTAAATAATACCCTTCATATCTAGATTCGTATCCTTTGTTAAGTAACATTTTAAATATTCTCGTTATCGGATTTTTAATATCTCCCGTACTTCCGTGTAATTTAAAATAATTCGTTTGGTCAATTCACGCACCCGCAATCGAACGCGAGGGACTAGTTTCGCCATTGGAGCAAAGATGTGACTAGCTTGACTAGTCAACACCCACCTCCCCATTTTCCTTTTCATTTTCATTTCCATTTTCTTTCTATACTTTCCAATTTTCTCTCAAACACCACTACAAAGAATCATCATCTAAATTCGGATTTGGAAGCTTCAACCAAAACAAAATACATATTTGGAATCCTCTCTTCATCCTCTTCAATTTGATACCAACTTCATCTCATTTGGGTAACTTTCTAAAATCACTAATTTTATGTGTTCTTGAGATTTTTGAGTTATAAAGTTGTTAATTAGTGTCTATGGCTCATTGTGATGTCGTGTATGTAATTTGTATGCTCGATTCGTTGTTTTTGGTGTAACTAGTTCAATATGAAAATTACTTGCTAAATCCTTGATTTTGGATGATCAAATGTTGTTAGATTGTTAAAGTGCATGTTTTAAAAGTGTTACTAGTATCATTAGCTTCGTTTTGATGTATAGGTTGATTAAGGAAACTCCAAGAACATGATTAGTGATTTTGTGAACTTGGATTAGGGTTTGATAAGCTTTAGATGAACTTTTGATGCACCAAATGCTATGAAATATTGTAGATAAGAATTTTGTTGCAATGTGTGTATGATTACCTTCGAAACGGCATATCATACATGTAAATTGGTTGCCCGAATCATAAAATGCGTTTTAGAACTTGAAACTTTGATTATGAACGTTTAATGCGGTTTTTGGTTGTTGTTAGTGATGAATTGCTTGATGAAATGTGCTTAGTTGTTTTCCTTGTCAAATTACCTTTCTAATGATATAGGTTATGCGTTTTAAGTGTTTTCGGTGCATGAAATGTGTTATATTGTATTTTGATTCGTGACTTGGACCATTTTTCTGCAAACTGCATGATTCCCAGGTATTGCGCGCCACGCATTTACCCGCGCGCCGCGCAGAATCAGAGATCCCAGATGTTTGCCTTCTTGGTTGAGTTCTGACCAGAAATTGCACTTGGGTGCGCGCCGCGCAACCCAGTGCGCGCCGCGCAAAAGCCCCAGGCCACTCTCTTTTGTTTTTAAATGTCACAAAAATGTTTCCGCTTAACTAAAACTCCGTTTAACATGAAACTTGACTATTAGGCTCTTATATGACTTCTCGTCTTGGGAAAATTGTCGGATACCCGACCCGACCCCGTTGACTTTGACTTTGACCAAGTTTGACTTTTAGTCAAACTTAACCAAACGATTATACAATCGTTCTAACATACTTAACTACTTGTATCGTGCATGAAACTTGACAAATTGATTCACATGCTATATTAATCGAGTCGTAACGAGCCATAGGACTAATTGAACATCTTTGACCGTTTTGTGTTTACCGTTATTGATATAACCTATATGTTTAGGTCAAGGCTAGCTTTGTCTTTGCACGCGTTTACTCGTTGAAGTACTTTATTAACTCTTGCGCTCAAGGTGAGATCATAGTCCCACCTTTTCAACAACTTTTATACTTTTAAATCGTGGGCTGAGAAAACATATACTTTGTTACATCTTGTACTACTTACTTTTATGTTTTGAACACAAGTGTGAAAACAAACATTCCACGTGCGAGTTAGAACAAAAATGCCTCAATTCGATTATCATTAGTTACACTTGCAGGGTGTAAGCGAGAACTTATATTGTGTGGCCATACGGGTTTAACAAACCCTCATTTGGACGGTTCGCTACCGTTATGCGGATGAAATATATTTTTGTGTTTTAGTGTGGGTTCTAGCACTGTGTGATGGGGTAACGTTGGTTAAGTTTTGATAATTGAGTGCTCGCGTATAACAACACTTTTGGAATGCAAATGATTTGGATAATCTACGTTATGGAAATACAAAATCTTGTGGTTCAAAAACAACGTTTAATACTTACTAAACCTATGATTTCACCAACGTTTTCGTTGACAGATTCTTCTATGTTTTCTCAGGTTTTGAATGCTTAGTGATACATGCTTCCGCACTCTTTTGATACTTGCTTGGATGTCGAGTATACATGCATTTTGGAGCATCTTTTGAACTTATTTAAACTGTGTCGCATAGTTTTCATTTGTACTTATAACGTTGTAACTTAACTTGTGGTCAATTATCTTTGTAAACTTTGAAACAATCTTTACACTTGAATGGATGCGACATATTTTGGGTCAAACGTCTGTTTTAAAGACTTATGACCAGGTAATGGGACCTACGTAGCCGACGCCGTCACTTGACGATTTGTCGGGGTCGCTACAAGTGGTATCAGAGCCTTGGTTGTAGGGATTTAGAGTTCATTTGTGTCCACCCCGAGTCATAGGGTACATAGGTGAATCTAGACTACAACCGGCATATAGACTGAAGTAGGAATTACTTGACTATTTGTGCATTTATACTCGAACTCTTCAATCATATCTAACTCGTATTCGATCTTGATCTTACGTTGATAAATTTTGTTGACGCGCCACCTTGACTTTATGAGGTAATGTTAAATGCACATGAGAATCAGGGTAATATAATTTCCGGGATTATATTACGGTGATTCATATGGACATTCCGACATTATGACATAAAGAATTTAAGGCGAGTCAAGGAAAATTTTCTCTACATCATCATTCCCTATCATGATTAGTATTATTGAGAATACTAATCAACGATATTCTTGTGTCTTGAAGGAACAATGCCTCCCCGTCGCGGACCACGTAATGAAACTTCCGAACAAGCTTTTCAACGCATGATAGCCACCGCCATAGGTGCGGCTATGGCTAGTATCTCCTCCGACATCAATAACAACCACAACCACAACAACCATGGAGCCGGTAATTCAAACGAGGGTTGCTCCTACAAAACTTTCATGGGGTGCAAACCTCACACCTTCGATGGGACCGGAGGACCGGTTGTGCTCACCCGATGGTTTGAGCAAACAGAAGCCGTTTTTAGCATAAGCGGTTGTCGGGACCAAGACAAAGTCAAATATTCCACCCACACTTTTACCGGTATCGCCCTCACATGGTGGAATACGTATGTGCTGTCGGTGGGTATCGATGAAGCCCACACACTCTCATGGGCCGACTTAAAGAAAAAGATGATCACCGAATACTTCCCGCGCGAAGAGACCCGTAAGCTCGAACACGAACTAAGAACTTTAAAAGCGGTCGGGAATGACCTAAAGGCATATAATCAACGATTTTATGAGCTATCCTTGATGTGCCCAAACCTCGTGACCCCCGAACCTCTAAGGGTTGAACTTTACATGGATGGTCTTCCCAAGAGCATCAAACAAGGTGTAATGTCATCCAAACCCAGTAATCACCAAGAGGCCCTGAATATGGCCCGTCAATTGATCAAAACGGTAGACGAGATTGAAGTGCCGGCACCTAAAGCCGAGGATGAGTCGGGTGACAACAAAAGAAAATGGGAAGCCCCCCAATCGAGTAACTACAACAACAACTTTTCCAAGGAACCTCTCACCCCCGTCGGCAAGAAAAGTTATGCCGGGACACGACCCTTTTGCAACAAATGCCACAAGCATCATTTTGGTGAATGTGGCAAGCTAATTTGCCATCGGTGCAAAGGTAGTGGTCATATTGCCAAGTATTGTGGAAGTACCGCCCCCGTCACTCAAAAGGGGCCCGACGCACCAAAGCCGAGTATTTGCTACAAATGTGGCCAATCGGGTCATTTTAGGAATGAATGCCCAAAGAATAAAGCAAAAACCAACGCGCGCCGTTGAACTTACAACATCGACACCTAGGATGCCCGAGACGATGATGGACTAGTCACGGGTAAGTTTCTTCACAACAAACCGTATATTTCATACTTATTCGATTCGAGTACCGTTAGACGTTTTATAACCAAGGATTTGACTCGTGCTCTTTATATTCCACCTCTTTCCCCCAGATACTACTTAGACGATTTAAGTGACTGACGGAATATATTGTGTGCCTATAAATTTTATCGGAGGATATGCGTTAAGAAATTGGACTCGACACCTATAGAACTAAGGAACTCAAAACCTATTCATTAAGGAGAAATTGTTGCCCTACATTTATGTATAGATTATTGTGAACTAAGTAACTTTCGGTTGGAAACCAATACTCTCTTCCTCGTATCCATTACCTCATGATTATTTGCGTGGATCCCGTGTATTCCAAATCGACCTCCGTTCTGGTTATCATCAATTGGGGGTTAAGGGAGACGATGTCTCCTAAGCCATTTTCCGAGCTCGCAACGTTAGTTGTAAATCCCTCTTAGTACCGTTTGATTTATTTAGGACTCCGTCCGTATTCATGAACCTCCTAAACCACGTATGCAACTTATCTAGACAAATCTGTTATCATATTTATAGATGACATCTTAACTTATTCAAGTAAAGAAGGCAAACGAACAACATCATCATCTTACGCTCGAACTTTGAGAAAAGAGTAACTCTATACCAAATTCTCCGAGTGAGAATTTCTGTTAAACGAAGTCAAATTTTCTAGACCATGATGTTAATGGTCAAGGCATTACAATCAATCTCGAAATCAAGCCACACGTAATCATGAAACTCTCTCAACTCAGACTTGTATTCGTAAAATCTTAGATCTCGCCTGTTATCACCGAAGATTCATTTCTGACTTTTCTCGTGTTACCCGACTTTTAAACTCGTTAACTCACTAAGGGAAAACTCTAAACCTCTCCGTGTTTGAACCTTGAGCGTGATTCTTCACACCAACATTTCTAGTTAAAATCGTATAGCAACAGATGGAACTCAAACATGGAAAATATTTCTACATGAACGCCGAAAGGCATACTCTCTCGACTCAAAATTAACGTAACTAAAATTCGTTATTTTGCACGAAGAATTCGAATACTAAACTGTAGATCCGATCAATCTTCTCGTCATCACGTACCACACTACATACCTCTGTTATTTCACCGTCACCATCTGATATTACTGGAATTTAAGATAACACACAATCCAACGATACTTCACTCTTCTTTGACTTAACGTCCTTGTGTTTCTGATAATCGGCCAACTATTATTCAACCCCGAACTATACAACTACGTGTACTACCTCGTTTCTCTTTCAGACTTCAACTTTTGACAACTAGAGGCACGTTATGGCAACCTCGAGATGTAAACTCATCCTATTCTAAGTCCTCATTTCACTACTATCTTTACCGTTCGCATTTCCGTTTAAAGAAACTCCTTGTAACATTTCTCCATGGATAGAGAAATTCCTCATATTACATTAGTATTCGCCACGAGGGTGAATAGTCCTAACGAACATTTTTTGAACCCTAACTAACTTGTTCAAACGTATCTTAAGAGATTCTATTCCAACACGGTGTATCTTTGTCAATTATTCCGTATTGAAATACTCGTTTCACTTCTAGTTTTACAAGGAACCTTGGGAACCCGCTTAGACATGAGTACCGCGTACCACCCACAAACTGACGAACCGAACAAACGAACGATTTACGTCTTGGAAAGACATGTCACAAACTCGTATTGTCACCTTTAGTAGATCACTCTTACAACAGTAGTTACCACTCGTGTGTTCACGCGCACTTTCCGAAACCCTATATGACCGCTAATGTCATACCCCTGTTCATTTAACCAAAGCATCAACCACCGAAATCTGAACTCCATCAAGAAACAACAATTGAAATCATTCAAATCCGAGGAGGGCTCGAGACGATCCGTAGTCGCCAAAAGAGTTATACCAAACTTAGATGAAAACCTCACAAATCCCAGTGTGTAACCGCGTAATATTGAGAAACCGCACCTTGGAAAGGTGTAATCCATTTTGGGAAATCGAGAAAGGCTATAGCCGCAATATTGAACCTTTTGAAACCTTGGGGCGTATTGGAACCGCTTCCTACCGTTTAGAACTTCCGACTCAATTAAGTTTCCGTTTACCTTACATTTCGTGTAACAAACATAGAAACGTGTCCTGCGGAACAGGAACGTGCAATTCTTCTAAATGCACCAACTATTGAAGACAAACTTCTCTTCATAGGAAACCAGTTGAAACCGGGGATCGTAAAAATCCAAATTCATGAGAACACTCAAGGACGTACCTTCACTTATTCATAGCATTGACATCTCCGGTCTCGAGTGAGAGGCATCGATTATTATTTTCCAACTAAATTTCGGGACGAAATTTCTTTTGAGGTGTGGATAATGTAACATCCCGCATTTTTCCGTTAAATTATTTTAACGCCCGTCTTTTTCTTTTTAAATAATACCCTTCATATCTAGATTCGTATCCTTTGTTAAGTAACATTTTAAATATTCTCGTTATCGGATTTTTAATATCTCCCGTACTTCCGTGTAATTTAAAATAATTCGTTTGGTCAATTCACGCACCCGCAACCGAACGCGAGGGACTAGTTTCGCCATTGGAGCAAAGATGTGACTAGCTTGACTAGTCAACACCCACCTCCCCATTTTCCTTTTCATTTTCATTTCCATTTTCTTTCTATACTTTCCAATTTTCTCTCAAACACCACTACAAAGAATCATCATCTAAATTCGGATTTGGAAGCTTCAACCAAAACAAAATACATATTTGGAATCCTCTCTTCATCCTCTTCAATTTGATACCAACTTCATCTCATTTGGGTAACTTTCTAAAATCACTAATTTTATGTGTTCTTGAGATTTTTGAGTTATAAAGTTGTTAATTAGTGTCTATGGCTCATTGTGATGTCGAGTATGTAATTTGTATGCTCGATTCGTTGTTTTTGGTGTAACTAGTTCAATATGAAAATTACTTGCTAAATCCTTGATTTTGGATGATCAAATGTTGTTAGATTGTTAAAGTGCATGTTTTAAAAGTGTTACTAGTATCATTAGCTTCGTTTTGATGTATAGGTTGATTAAGGAAACTCCAAGAACATGATTAGTGATTTTGTGAACTTGGATTAGGGTTTGATAAGCTTTAGATGAACTTTTGATGCACCAAATGCTATGAAATATTGTAGATAAGAATTTTGTTGCAATGTGTGTATGATTACCTTCGAAACGGCATATCATACATGTAAATTGGTTGCCCGAATCATAAAATGCGTTTTAGAACTTGAAACTTTGATTATGAACGTTTAATGCGGTTTTTGGTTGTTGTTAGTGATGAATTGCTTGATGAAATGTGCTTAGTTGTTTTTCTTGTCAAATTACCTTTCTAATGATATAGGTTATGCGTTTTAAGTGTTTTCGGTGCATGAAATGTGTTATATTGTATTTTGGTTCGTGACTTGGACCATTTTTCTGCAAACTGCATGATTCCCAGGTATTGCGCGCCGCGCATTTACCCGCGCGCCGCGCAGAATCAGAGATCCCAGATGTTTGCCTTCTTGGTTGAGTTCTGACCAGAAATTGCACTTGGGTGCGCGCCGCGCAACCCAGTGCGCGCCGCGCAAAAGCCCCAGGCCACTCTCTTTTGTTTTTAAATGTCACAAAAATGTTTCCGCTTAACTAAAACTCCGTTTAACATGAAACTTGACTATTAGGCTCTTATATGACTTCTCGTCTTGGGAAAATTGTCGGATACCCGACCCGACCCCGTTGACTTTGACTTTGACCAAGTTTGACTTTTAGTCAAACTTAACCAAACGATTATACAATCGTTCTAACATACTTAACTACTTGTATCGTGCATGAAACTTGACAAATTGATTCACATGCTATATTAATCGAGTCGTAACGAGCCATAGGACTAATTGAACATCTTTGACCGTTTTGTGTTTACCGTTATTGATATAACCTATATGTTTAGGTCAAGACTAGCTTTGTCTTTGCACGCGTTTACTCGTTGAAGTACTTTATTAACTCTTGCGCTCAAGGTGAGATCATAGTCCCACCTTTTCAACAACTTTTATACTTTTAAATCGTGGGCTGAGAAAACATATACTTTGTTACATCTTGTACTACTTACTTTTATGTTTTGAACACAAGTGTGAAAACAAACATTCCACGTGCGAGTTAGAACAAAAATGCCTCAATTCGATTATCATTAGTTACACTTGCAGGGTGTAAGCGAGAACTTATATTGTGTGGCCATACGGGTTTAACAAACCCTCATTCGGACGGTTCGCTACCGTTATGCGGATGAAATATATTTTTGTGTTTTAGTGTGGGTTCTAGCACTGTGTGATGGGGTAACGTTGGTTAAGTTTTGATAATTGAGTGCTCGCGTATAACAACACTTTTGGAATGCAAATGATTTGGATAATCTACGTTATGGAAATACAAAATCTTGTGGTTCAAAAACAACGTTTAATACTTACTAAACCTATGATTTCACCAACGTTTTCGTTGACAGATTCTTCTATGTTTTCTCAGGTTTTGAATGCTTAGTGATACATGCTTCCGCACTCTTTTGATACTTGCTTGGATGTCGAGTATACATGCATTTTGGAGCATCTTTTGAACTTATTTAAACTGTGTCGCATAGTTTTCATTTGTACTTATAACGTTGTAACTTAACTTGTGGTCAATTATCTTTGTAAACTCTGAAACAATCTTTACACTTGAATGGATGCGACATATTTTGGGTCAAACGTCTGTTTTAAAGACTTATGACCAGGTAATGGGACCTACGTAGTCGACGCCGTCACTTGACGATTTGTCGGGGTCGCTTCATAATGTAAGTATTCTTATCAAGTTCGTCCCAAGAGAGCAGTGTAAGTCGAATATTTGCAACTATCGATTGTCCTAGAGTTTGTTTAATTGGGGGAGGGGGGGTTGATTGATATCAACTAACAACTAAAACTTGCACAATTAAACAAACTTAAACTTAACAAGTAAACTAGTAGCAAGAAACAACTAACGAAGTATTAAGACTTAAATCAAATTAACTAAGAAGTGTTCACTTATCTAATCCTCTTCATGCTTGGCTTGCCCCATTTTGCCTATTTTGCTATCTCATTCGTTGTCGAACTATTAAACGTTTAGCATCACTACTAAATCTCAAATCAAATAACACTCCGTGAATTCACATAAGCATTGTATTCTAGGATCGAGTTAAGCATGATTTGGTCATTGAGATTGAGCTTGGGTTAAAATCACTTAAAACCCCTGTAACATCCCGCCTTTTTCCGTTAAATTTATTTTTAACACCGTTTTTTTTTAAATAATACCTTTCGTTATTTAAATTCGTAGTTTCCGTTGACTAACGTTCATAATAATTCCGTCATTTAATTATAACATCACTCGTTTACTCGAGGGTTTTTAAAATATTCGATCAGTTAATTCCCGCACCCGACTACAAACTTGAGGGACTAAACTCGCCAAAGAGCCAAACTAGTTGACTAGGTCAACTAGTCAACTCCATCCTCCTCCATTCATTTTCATCTCCACCATCTTCATTACTTCCATCTTTTCTCTCAACCTTCAAACAAAAGATTCATCATATAATTTCGATTTAGCAAGCAAACATCAAAACAAACTACATATTCTTGATCCTCTCATCATCCTCTATGATTTGATACTAACTTCATTGATTTTGGGTAACATTTCTAAAACTCTAGATTTCTTTAAATTCGTGTTTTTGACTTGAAATATTGTTAGTTAGTGTCTTTGGCTCGTGTATAACATGAATATATGATTTGTATGCTCGATCTTGATGTTTTGGTGTAACTAGCTTGAAAATGAAAAGTGTATGCTTAATCTTTGATTTTGGATGATCAAATGTGTTAGATTGTTAAAGTTCATGTTTTAAAAGTGTTACTAGCATCATTAGCTTCATGTTGATGTATAGATTGATTAAAGAAACTTCATAAACGTGATTATTGATTTTGTGAACTTTTGGTTAGGGTTTGATAGCTTTAAAAAGAACTTTTGATGCGTTGAATGCTCGTTAATGTTATTAATAAGTGTTTAATTGTATTACATGTTTGATTACCTTCAAAACGGCATATCATATGTATAAATTGGATTCCCGGAACTTAAAATGCATTTGATGAACTTGAACTTTGAAAATAAACCTTTATTGATCAATTGACGAGTTTTCGGTTATTGTAATTGATGTTTTTGCTTGGTGAAAAGTAGTTAGTTGTATTCCTTGTCAAAATACCTTTCCAACGATATAAGATACTTGTTTTGGATGTTTACAGTTTAGGATTTATGGGTATTTGAAGTTGGATTCGTGCTTGAGTGTGAAAACTGCCAGAATTCTCTGCACAGGTAATAGCGCGGCGCGCCATATACCCGCGCGGCGCGCCAAAGTGGTCTGTCCAACTTTGTCGATTTTTGAATAATGTTTGCTATGCTACACACCCCCGATCAACATGAAACTTGGACAACATGCTCATATATGATTTCTAAGCTCATGAAAATAGTTCGGGACCCGACCCGACCTCATTGACTTTTTCATTGACTTTGACCAAGTTTGACTTTTAGTCAAACTTAACTAAACACTTATGCAATCGTTCTAGTCTTTCTTTTATACTTGATTCTTGCATGAAACTTGACAACGTGATTCACATACTATACTTTTCGAGTCGTAACGAGCCATAGGACTAATTGAACACATTTCACCCGACCTTGTATCGTAACCGGTTAATTTATACAACTTACTTGTTTAGGTCGAGGCTAAGCAACTATCATGCACACGTTTACTTGTGAAGTACCTTTATACTCGTGCACCCGAGGTGAGATCATAGTCCCACCTTTTCAACAACTTTTATTCTTTTAAATCGTGGGCTGAGAAACATATACTTTATATACATTTATACGGTTTATACTTTCATACTTTGAATACAAATGCGAATACAAGAGCAAAGATACATACGAGTTAGAACGAAAATCCTCAAGTTCAATTACCATTAGTTACACTTGTAGGGTGTGAGCGAGAAATTATGTTGTGTGGCCATGCGGGTTTGACGAACCCTCATCTGACGGATGAAACGTATTTTCGGTATATAGTGTAGGTTCTAACACTATTATGCAGAGGTAAGATTCAGTTAAGTTTTGGTAATTGGGTGCTCGTGATACAGACAACATCTTTTGGGATGTATACGCTTGATATTCACTTTATACTAAATCTTATGGTTTACAAACACATCTTTAGAGATGTATACGCCTTGATACTAAACCTTGTGATTCAAAAATATACTTTCACAAATACATTTATGATCTCACCAACGTTTTTCGTTGACAGTTTTCTACATGTTTTCTCAGGTTCATACTTGGCTACTTGATACATGCTTCCGCACTCTTTGATTACTTGATTGGAGTCAACCATGCATGCATACGCTAGGGATAGCACTTTTGGATTCAAACTTTTGTTTATATACTTACGCTATTTATAGCAACTGTGTTTTTAAACTAATTATGTCGCAAGTTATTTCATTTATACTTTATGACTTTTGTAAACTTAGACTTGTTGTCGAACGGTTTTGTAAACTAAACTTGCAAGTCTTGTACCTTTCAAATGAATGCGACATAATTTTGGTCAAACGAGTCTCATATAGGGACTACGACCACGCAACGGAACCTAAGTTAACGGCGCCATCAATAACGGTTTTGGTCGGGTCGTTACAAGTGGTATCAGAGCGTTGGTTGTAGGGAACTAGGACGTGCATTAGTGTGTCTAACAGAGTCGTTAAGACGCATTAGTGAGTCTAGACTACAACCGGATAGTTAGCATTTGCATTCTGACATACATTTGCTATAGATAGCACTTACTTGACTACTTGTGCATTATACTTGAATCATTCTTAGGCAAACTTTTTAATGGTACCCAACCTTCATCATACGAACTCGTATTCCGCCACTTTTTGGTAACACACGTAAATTCATGATTCATACACGTATGGATGACGACGACTTCATTAGTCACAGTTGTTCGGGAACTCTGTCTCCCGGATTGTTATTTGCCACCGTTTCAACTTACTATCGGTTTCCCACTGGTGTTTCTTACTATCTACTGTTTGGTGTTACTACCATCACTACTCTAGGTGAGTATCGTCATCAACATTTATCACTACGGTTGCGTGCTACTCGTTATCATGACTCGTTACTCTTTTCATACCTGAATACCTTATTGTTTGACTCGAACCACATTGACGTGAACAATCATTTATACACTTCCCTCGGGGAACGCTTCTTTATAGTTGCACTAATTCTTTCGATTCAATACGAGTCACGTTAGAGACGTCGTTACACTTTGTTTATTTTAAACTTCACGATTACACGAACTTGAATCTATAGAGTGATGTGGGAATGGAGGTATGAGTTAGCGTAATATAACGACACTCGATCAACGTGGTTATATTACGGTAAGACATACCAAAGTTCTAGTGACATGTGATGGTGGTTAGACTCGATCAACCTAAACACCACCATGTGCCATGTACATGACTTCATCCTTTCATGTTTGGACATCTGAAAACTCCGAAAGTACTGACAACCACCATACCAGGGACACATCTTCGATTATTGTCGAACTATACTTATGCTTCCGAATGAATTACCGATTCCTTTTGACTTCAACCGTATGTTACACATGTATACTATCTCGTCCTCGCACAGTCTTATTGACTAACTACAATTTACTCGTTATGCTCGCATCGAGGCGGAAACTTCTCTCGCCTTACACTCGTAATTCTGGTTCAGGAAATCTTTTATTTTAAATTCTCAATGGAGAGAGACTCTTCACGTTATACTAGTATTCGCCTCGAGGGTGAATAGTCTCGACGAACGTATTTGGAAACCGATAAATCTTCCGCGACGCGAATTTTCTTGAGAAACTTGTCCTAACAAACTTGTTCAAATATACCTTACGGAATGTACTTTGTTTCGGATCGAGATCCTCGTTTCACTTCTAGATTTCGGAGTGCCTTATAAAAAGCCTCGGAACCACGTTTAGACATGAGTACCGCACATCAACCACAACCCGACGGACCGAGCAAACATACGATTCAATCCTTGGAAACCGTAATACGAATTTGTGTTATCAACTTCAAATTTACTTGAGAAAAGTTTTTGCCTTTAACCAAATTCTCTTACAACGATGGTTATCATTCAAGTCTTAACGTCACACTTTCGAGGACCCGTATAGCCGTAATTGTCGTTTTCTTAAATTGTTGAACCGAAGTAGGTGACAAGCGAACCACCGGACCCGAAATCATTCATGAAACAACCGGAAAATTTTTCAATTCCAAGAAAGGCTCAAGGCGGATCGTAGTCACCAAAAGAACTATGCCGATGTTAGACGTGAACCTCTCGAATTCCAAGTGGGTAACCGCGTAACGTTAAAGTCGCACCTTGAAAAGGTGTAATCCGTTTCGGGAAACGTAGATAGCTAAATCCGCGATATTTTTAGTCCTTTTAAAATCCTGGGGCGTTTTGGACCCGTTACTAGCCGTTTAGATTTTTCAACTCATTCGAGTCTCCATTCATCCTAAATTCTACGTATCAAACTTAAAGGCATGTCTTGCGAAACAAGAACTTGTTATCCTCTTCGATGAACTTACTATCAACGATAAACTCCACCTCATAGGAGGACCGATTGAAACTATAAATCGTGAAACCAAACTTTAAACCAACGTAAAAACCCCGACTGTCAAAGTTCGTTGAAATGCCCAAGGAAGTACCTTCACTTATTCGTAGAATTGGCAACACAAGATTTCGAGGAAGAAACAACGACTACTACTTCTAACTAAATTTCGGGACGAAATTTCTTTTAAGGTGTAGGTAATGTAACATCCCGCCTTTTTTCGTTAAATTTATTTTTAACACCGTTTTTTTTAAATAATACCTTTCGTTATTTAAATTCGTAGTTTCCGTTGACTAACGTTCATAATAATTCCGTCATTTAATTATAACATCACTCGTTTACTCGAGCGTTTTCAAAATATTCGATCGGTTAATTCCCGCACCCGACTACAAACTTGAGGGACTAAACTCGCCAAAGAGCCAAACTAGTTGACTAGGTCAACTAGTCAACTCCATCCTCCTCCATTCATTTTCATCTCCACCATCTTCATTACTTCCATCTTTTCTCTCAACCTTCAAACAAAAGATTCATCATCTAATTTCGATTTAGCAAGCAAACATCAAAACAAACTACATATTCTTGATCCTCTCATCATCCTCTACGATTTGATACTAACTTCATTGATTTTGGGTAACATTTCTAAAACTCTAGATTTCTTTAAATTCGTGTTTTTGACTTGAAATGTTGTTAGTTAGTGTCTATGGCTCGTGTATAACATGAATATATGATTTGTATGCTCGATCTTGATGTTTTGGTGTAACTAGCTTGAAAATGAAAAGTGTATGCTTAATCTTTGATTTTGGATGATCAAATGTGTTAGATTGTTAAAGTACATGTTTTAAAAGTGTTACTAGCATCATTAGCTTCATGTTGATGTATAGATTGATTAAAGAAACTTCATAAACGTGATTATTGATTTTGTGAACTTTTGGTTAGGGTTTGATAGCTTTAAAAAGAACTTTTGATGCGTTGAATTCTCGTTAATGTTATTAATAAGTGTTTAGTTGTATTACATGTTTGATTACCTTCAAAACGGCATATCATATGTATAAATTGGATTCCCGGAACTTAAAATGCATTTGATGAACTTGAACTTTGAAAATAAACCTTTATTGATCAATTGACGAGTTTTCGGTTATTGTAATTGATATTTTTGCTTGGTGAAAAGTAGTTAGTTGTATTCCTTGTAAAAATACCTTTCCAACGATATAAGATACTTGTTTTGGATGTTTACGGTTTAGGATTTATGGGTATTTGAAGTTGGATTCGTGCTTGAGTGTAAAAACTGCCAGAATTCTCTGCACAGGTAATGGCGCGGCGCGCCATATACCCGCGCGGCGCGCCAAAGTGGTCTGTCCAACTTTGTCGATTTTTGAATAATGTTTGCTATGCTACACACCCCCGATCAACATGAAACTTGGACAACATGCTCATATATGATTTCTAAGCTCATGAAAATAGTTCGGGACCCGACCCGACCTCATTGACTTTTTCATTGACTTTGACCAAGTTTGACTTTTAGTCAAACTTAACTAAACACTTATGCAATCATTCTAGTCTTTCTTTTATACTTGATTCTTGCATGAAACTTGACAACGTGATTCACATACTATACTTTTCGAGTCGTAACGAGCCATAGGACTAATTGAACACATTTCACCCGACCTTGTATCGTAACCGGTTAATTTATACAACTTACTTGTTTATGTCGAGGCTAAGCAACTATCATGCACACGTTTACTTGTGAAGTACCTTTATACTCGTGCACCCGAGGTGAGATCATAGTCCCACCTTTTCAACAACTTTTATTCTTTTAAATCGTGGGCTGAGAAACATATACTTTATATACATTTATACGGTTTATACTTTCATACTTTGAATACAAATGCGAATACAAGAGCAAAGATACATACGAGTTAGAACGAAAATCCTCAAGTTCAATTACCATTAGTTACACTTGTAGGGTGTGAGCGAGAAATTATGTTGTGTGGCCATGCGGGTTTGACGAACCCTCATCTGACGGATGAAACGTATTTTCGGTATATAGTGTAGGTTCTAACACTATTATGCAGAGGTAAGATTCAGTTAAGTTTTGGTAATTGGGTGCTCGTGATACAGACAACATCTTTTGGGATGTATACGCTTGATATTCACTTTATACTAAATCTTATGGTTTACAAACACATCTTTAGAGATGTATACGCCTTGATACTAAACCTTGTGATTCAAAAACATACTTTCACAAATACATTTATGATCTCACCAACGTTTTTCGTTGACAGTTTTCTACATGTTTTCTCAGGTTCATACTTGGCTACTTGATACATGCTTCCGCACTCTTTGATTACTTGATTGGAGTCAACCATGCATGCATACGCTAGGGATAGCACTTTTGGATTCAAACTTTTGTTTACATACTTACGCTATTTATAGCAACTGTGTTTTTAAAATAATTATGTCGCAAGTTATTTCATTTATACTTTATGACTTTTGTAAACTTAGACTTGTTGTCGAACGGTTTTGTAAACTAAACTTGCAAGTCTTGTACCTTTCAAATGAATGCGACATAATTTTTGTCAAACGAGTCTCATATAGGGACTACGACCACGCAACGGGACCTAAGTTAACGGCACCGTCAATAACGGTTTTGGTCGGGTCGTTACAACCCCCAACTATCGAAATCACTTAAGATAATCGGCACTACTATATTGACTAAAGGCCAATTGAAAACCAACCTAGATCAAGAACACAATCACTTGCAATTCCTAAGCAAGTTGTCTAGATCACCTAAGGTATTGAAGCACACATTGATTCACTTCTCAAATCACTAAGAGAGCTACTCAACATATGTGATCAAAGTCAAGCCTAAAACAAACTCATAGCAATGGATCTTTAGCTAACTCAACAACACATGATCATGTAATTCATTCAAACAACATTATTTAATTGATTTTGGGGCAAACACTAGCATTAGAGATTCATAGATAAACAAACACAAGATATTTAGCCAATCATGGCTAAGATCAAACTAATAATAAGCATAGAAACATAAATAATCATCATCTTCAAGTTATTACAAGTAATTAATGCAAAGTATGTAAAGTAAAGTGAAGATTACAACCTAAAATGTAAAGAAGATGAAGATCTAAGCTAAACAATGATGGATCTTGAGCTAGCTTCCTTCAATCCACCCTTAAACACCAATGGATGATGAAATTAGGGTTTTGTATGTGAAATTCGGACCTAAGACAGCTGCTCTCTAAAGATGCATATGAGAAATGACCTAATCTCGTCAATCTGGGCTGAAACAGCGACATGAGCGCCGCTTTTGGCTTAGGAGCGGCGCTTTTGGCTTTAATGAAGAGCGGCGCTTTTGATTAGGAACGCCGCTTTTGGCTCAAAGCAGGGGCGACGCTTTGGTGTAGGAGTGACGCTTTTGGCTGAATAGGAGCGGCGCTTCTGGCATTAGGAACGGCGCTTTTGATCACTGATGAAAAATGGAGCTGAAATGTTCATAAGAACGTCGCTTTTGCAGTTGGTGCAGCGCTTTTGCTCCATAGGAGCGACGCTCTTAGTTGAGGAGCGGCGCTTTTTGAGTTGATTCTGCACTTTCCAATTCCTTAGCCAATTTTGCCCAAGATTTGGTCAATTTTACACAAAATCAAGTACTTAGCCCAAAAATTACCATTTAGCTCAATAGCACCCAAAATAGGCTCCAAGATTGTCAAAAACCGAACAAAGTGAGGGAGATATCGCGAGATAAAACATATATAAATGGAGCGATATCATATGTTAATACCATTTGAACTTTTCCATTGAAGTTACTTTCCGAGACCCAACACTTGGATTGCGTTACTTCTACCCTATCTTCCTCCAAATCCCCTTGAAGTTTAAAGAGATCATCCCCGAATAAATCGCCATAAATCGAGTTGTTCTCATTAGATGCATTATCCATGTAATCCTTGCCATCACGTATTGAATCTGTCGTTCCATATCTTTCATCTCCTTCATCTTGACAATTGGAGGTATCAATTATAAATGCATCTTTTATGTCCTCAGACACGTATGCAAAGAAGATCACACTATTTGATACTACCCGAACGATATCATGGACCAAATGTGCATATTTAATCTTTACCAATACTTTACCTGCCACCAAGTTTTGATTACCTGACAACGAGCAGTTTACACAATCAAGTGGTTGTCCCCACCACCCCACTATAGATTTAAATGTCTTCTCATTCCAAAATTGAGCTGGAATTCCCGTGATGTTAAGCCATGTGATGCGCCCTTGATACGATAGATTACTATCCCACTTACGAATATTTGTCATCCACTTATGTATACAATGGTTTTTAGCATTAGCAATATATGTTGCTTGTTCTTCCGAATCAAGAATTAGCATGACTTCCATACCACCAAGATATTTTACCTCCACATTGTTAAGATTTTCCATGTCACATAGGAACGTGATATGCTCAAGATGCTCCATCTTCGTGATTGTTCCGACAATTGCCTAGTTCATCAACTCAACATTTATATCTTTCTCATCGACCGAGAAAACTCAAAACTTGCCATTGCAATCCCATCTATTGAACCATCCCATCTCGATCAAATTTTGTTTGATGTTGCTCATAACTTTCGACCTATTTTCCACAACTTCTTTGAACCCATCGGCCATACCGGTATAACTGTTTAGTTTAGGAGTATTAATTTTCTTTACGGCACCACCATGATGACTATTCGGTTCCGGAACCCTAATCTCAGGGTTGTCTGTGCCCGTTTTTCTGTCATAGGCCATGAATGCTTTGAACCAACCATCAATTAAGTATATTGAATTAAAACGTTTGAGAAGGTGATTGAGGTCCCCGACGTTTGGGAATCTGGCGAAAGTGAACCTGCTACCAGCTTTAAGTCTCTTAACCCTAGGAATGAAAATTTCATTCAACTTCCCAAACCTACTAAGAAAATTTTGGAGATCCAGTTTCTCCCAGTGGTTGGGAAACCCATAGCACATTATGGAAGTGACGTCCACGGAAGATGAAATGACCGGAGCTTGAGTATTGTAATTCACCGGGATGTTATTTGGCTAAGTGACAAGGTTTTTAGGTTTGGACGACTCAGTATGAGTATTAGGGTTATTAGGGTTTGGATTATTTAGGTTGCGATTGATTGCGTTGGATCTAGGGATCCATTGTTGTCGATACATCTGTTGGGGAGACCCAGATTGCCATATCTGTGAATAAGATTTCTTGCTCAAAGGTTTTCACGACGTCGGCGGACAACGGTCCAACCTTCTTCCTCTACACCCATGGTAGGAGGGTTACTGAGATTGTTGGTTTGATGGACATCTGATGTCGGAGGCCGTGAACGATGACGATTTGCCGGTGTAAATGGTGTAGTAGGGATGGGGAATTGGGGGAGACAAATCTCCTGGACATCGTGAACTTCTGACTTCGAACTACCGCGACTTATTCTTTTGTGGTTGTCTAATTAATACATTGGGTTGAACAAATTCAATTTAAAAAATTAATTAACCGCAATGTGAGAATTTAGGGATGGCACCCGCGGGTAACGGGCACGGATGCTTAATATTCGTGACCTGCCCTCCAGGATTTTTTCTTACCCGCGGGTACCCGTTTACCCGCCAACGGGTAAATTTTTCTGCTCGTACCCGCGACCCGCAGGTACCCGCTACCCGCGAGTAAACTTGCGGGTTTATAAAATGTGCACTTTAACTAATTTTTAATTGCGGATATCCACTACCCGCGGGTAAACCCGTGAATAATTATGAAAATACATTAAAAATAAATTATATATTATATAATTAAGTATATGTATGCGAGTAACTGGGTATACCCGCGGGTAGCTCAAACGGGCATCACCGATTGACGGGTCGGGTTTTACCTGCTATGGGTATTAGATACCCGCGACCCGCCAACGGGTACAAAATTTTACCCGCCCCGTGCCCGCGAGTACATTTTTTATAAATATCCGCCCGTCACGGGCACGGGTACCCGCGGGTTACGGGTTTTTTTCGCCCATTGCCATCCCTATGTGAGATACTTGAAATATCAAAACGAAAAAACAGTCACCTTTTACTGTAGCAAATCGTGATAATCAGTTTCTCTTTTTGCGTATACTTTTCTTCCCTAATTACTTGTTAATTTAACAAAACTTTTCGTACCTTCGTTTACCAATTGGTCAAAGGATGAATAAGTTTAATGATTGGAATCCTTTCATAGAAAAGTTTCAATCTAGGTTAGAGGATTGGAAAGCGAGATCGATGTCTTTTGGTGATCGTTTAACCATAATTGAATCGGTGCTTCCTAGTCTCCTACTTTATACCTTACCCCTATTTTGTGCTCCTACATATGTAATCAACCTACTCGAATGTATGAGACAAATTTTTTTTGGGGCGGGCCGGGGGATAATTCGAAAATTTCTTGGGTAAAATGGGATACGATACTACTACCTTACGGAGGGGGGGGGGGGGGGGGTGTTAAACATAGTTACTCTTAAATCAAATTTTTTTGGCTTTGCTTGGAAAGTGGTGGTGGCGGTTTTGGATTGAAAAGAATGCTTTTTGGGTGGAAATAATAAAAAGCATATATGGGCGGGGTGGGGGTTTGGGTCATGAGGCAATCTTTTTGAATAAAGCCTCTGTTTGGAATGGTATTCAGGATATTGGTAACCAAATCGACTCTTTAAATATAATGTTTACTTATTCGTTTGAAAAAGTTGTTGGTTTGGGTGATGAAACAATATTTTGGAAGGACCGATGGCTCGATAATCAAGTCCTCAGCAACTCTTTCGGGAGACTGTTTCGATTGGAATCAAATTCGCAGGTGCTGCTAATGGATCAGTTAAAAAAGAAGGAAACTCATGGTGTGCTTCGTGGAGCTGGACTCGTTCTCCATCAGGTAGAACGAAAGCAGAATTGGAGGGTCTTAATGCTTTGCTTTCATCATTTAAATTTGCAGAAAAAATGGTGACATATGGAAATGGAAACTCCAAAGCAACGGACTCTTCTCAACGCAAGCTCTATCGAAATTGATTGATGAAAAAATATTGTAGGAAAGCTCATCCCAATCTGGAGCTTCTCGAAAGGAAACTTTTCGAAATCATAGGTTACCAAAGAAGATTGAAATATTTGTGTGGCGCGGTAGGCTTTGACGGATCCCTGTTAAGATAGAATTAGACAAGCGCGACATTGATCTTGGATCGATTTGATGTTCCGTATGCGATAATGACGTTGAAACTCTTGATCACATAATGCTACATTGT
Source organism: Rutidosis leptorrhynchoides (assembly GCF_046630445.1). NCBI lineage: Eukaryota > Viridiplantae > Streptophyta > Magnoliopsida > Asterales > Asteraceae > Rutidosis > Rutidosis leptorrhynchoides. The sequence continues at coordinate 87,635,976 of NC_092343.1, forward strand.
TCTTTCGCTAAGGATGTGTGGACTCGAGTGTTTCGATGGTGGAACCTTGGTACCAACACATATTCGAGTATGGATGAAATGTTTCAAGGAAAACACATATCGGGTTTTAGTTCAATGTTATGGCAGGCCGTAGAATGAGTGTGTGAATATCTCATTTAGAGGAATAGAAATCATGTCATTTTTCGTGGCAAGAAGGGTAACGGTCCCATGGTTCTAAGCGAAATCCAAGTAAGATCATTTGAGTGGATCTCGAGACGTTCGAGGAAAAGAACTCTCGATTGGAATCAATGACTCCTCAATCCAAAATCGTTCGATGATTATGACTAAACCTCCGGATTCTGTAAAGAAGTGTCGATTTACGTTTTGATTTCATAGTTTGTAGGAGCAATTCTCGATATTTTATGGTTCTGTAATAGTGTTTTAGTAAAAATTCTAATGGCATAACCTCTAATGCCATCATATATCTTTTAAAGTTCTAATAGTAATATTTATGTCTTTAAAAAAAAAAAGTATAGTATTTAGTATAACTAAATTCAATAACGTTAATTTTATAATAGTTCTTACTACAATTATCTACTAATTTTTATTAGTTATAACCAGTGTTGTAAAAGTCGGCCGACTTGGCGCGTCGGCCGATGCGTCGTTTTTTTGGGTTCTCCGTCCCGTTTTTTCTGAAAACGACTTAAAAGGCGGTCAAAGCTAAAAGTTCGGTCAGAGTTTGTCAAAGACGGTCAAAGTTGGTCAAAAAAGGTCAAAATCAGTCAAATTTTCGTCAAGATGTGATATGTTTCTAAAATTAGGGTTTGTTTTCATTTTTTGGGCCGCCCTTTTCTCTGTGTCCTTACTGATTATGTACTCAGTAACATTAATTGAGTTTGAAGTTTGATTGTATTTAAATTCAAGTTCTTATTTAAGAAATATATGGTACAGAATCAACTATTTTATACATATATAAATATATATTTAAGATATTATTAATAAAGTCAACGTTGGTCAACGACCGATGCGTCACTGACGCGTCCCCGACTCGGCCGACGCGTCCTTTTTAAGTCTCAACCGATGCGTCCCCGACTCGCGACTTTTACAATCTTGGTTATAACACATAATTACTTAATTAGTTTTCATAACAAAATTTTTAACACCCCTTAAATTCATCCAATGATATCGGATACTCTACTCCTATATGGAGATGAGACAATGAAAGTCATTATAAATACAGTAATTACGCAGACTATATGCTTTCTCCATTCATGATTGGTCCCACAAGGAACATTACATGTTCATCTGGACTGTCTCTAGTAGCCTCAGCCTTTTCGTTTTTCAAGGTATACTGTTCCTGATACATATTTATTTTTAGAATTGAAATCCCTTTAATTCAATAATTTGTTTAAAATCTAACGAACTAATTAGAGCGTGACATGTGACAAGACAATCACATGTCATTAAAAAAAATTAAAATTTCTTTTTTTCAAATTTTCTTTTTTCTTTTGGAAAAAAAATTTGTTTTCGAAATTTTTTGTTTTTGAATTTTTTTTCCTTTTAAAATTTAGCAAGTCAAATCCAATCACATGTGATTGTAAATTCCAATCATATGTGATTCTGCATGTCAAATCTAATCACATGTGATTGAATAAAAAAAATTTAAATTTTTTTTTCAATCACATGTGATTGAATTTGACATGCATATTCACATATGAGTAGGTTTGACAATCACATGTGATTGGCATGCAGAATCACATGTGATTTACTGCATGTCAAATCCAATCACATGTGATTGAAAAATAAAATTTAAAAATTTAAAAATTTTTCGAAAAAAAAATTTCGAAAAAAAATATATTTTGAAATTTTTTTTATTTTGATTTTTTTTCAATCACATTTGATTGTCGCGCCACATATTGCAGTCTGATTGGTCATTTAGATCTCAACTTAAAAGATTTTAGAGTTTATTCATAATCGTCAACATTAACTGCTTGAAAAAGATTTTGGATCGATGCCCCAATATCTTCATCGTCAACGCTATATACCGAACTAAAGGAACGTGATTCTTCTCTATCATTCTTTTTACTCGGCGTTTTACCACCTTATATAGCCACATACTCTTTAAAACCTACATCTTTCAATTTATCTTTATTCAATTTAATCTATTCCCGACAAAATCATTTACACGTTGAGATAGAACAATCACAAACCAACCTACTGTCACGACCAACATTAAAAGGAACAAAAGGAACACAATTATCAACGGTTCGATCAGAATTATCTTCACAAACACCATTAGCAGGGGTGGATGTACTCTTATAGCAGTGATAGTACGGGCTACAATGAATTACGCAATCTAGAGGAAATCTTTTTGTGCTTTTAACTAGTGACACCACTGTATAATGTAAATTTTTTTTAGCGACACCATTAAATAGTGTAATTTTTTGAGTATTTAAACTAGTGACACATGTAACTACGATTTCTAGATCCGCCACTGTCCATTAGATGCCTCGGGCCCTTAGAACATCATAACTGTCCAATAGTATTCATCAATAGTAATCAGGAGTATTTTCGTCATTTCACAAATTTTTTTTTCGGTCTCCAACGATAAAAGAAGCAACTCTCATAAAAGAACCAACCCTTCAATGTTATCAAAAGATGTCGAAAATTTTTTTTTTTACCAAAAAAATCAACTAACCTTTTTTATTTATTTTTTATTTTTTAGTATCTATATATCTAATAGACGAAACCTGTAGCACTATTCATCAATAGTAACCCGGGGTATTTTCGTCATTTCACATTTTTTTTGGTCTCCAACGATAAATGAAGCAACTCTCATAAAAGAATCAACCCTTCAATGTTACCAAAAGATGTCGAAAAAAATTTCTTTTTATCAAAAAAATCAACTAACCTTTTTATTTATTTTTTTCTTTTTTTCCTCAACGATAAAGGAGACAACTTTCATAAAAGGAACAACCCTTCAATGCTACCAAAAGATGTCGAAAAACATTCTTTTTTTACAAAATAGATCAACTAACTTTTTTTAAAAAAAACCAAAAAAAAAAAAACAAACGCTAAAAGTAGCAACTTTCACAAGAGGAACAGCCCTTCAATGTTAGATGTCGAAAAAAAATTGTTTTTTACAAAATAGATCAAGACTTTTTTTTAACTCGCATTCAAAACGGAACCCCTGGCACGAAGCGAGGGCTCCACAACTAGTTCTTAACCAATTAATTCCTAATAGCCTCAAAACTAGGGATGGCAAAAAAACTTATAACCGATGGGGAACTTGAAACCCGATATTTTTGGGTCGGGTTCGGGCCGGGTCAATGGGTCTAGGATCGAGTATGAGGATAGTTTTAAATTTTTTTGCGGGTTCGGGTCTGGGGATGGTTTTAGACACAAACCCGGTTAACCGCAGTGGCGGAACTTGAACCCGGATACAGATGGGGCGATTGTACAAATTTAATAAATTTTTCAAAGTCAGCAGGGGTAATGTAGTGACCCGAACTTTTCCATGTTTATATATATTAATTGAGATTGATATTTACATGACTAAATGTTTCCAACGTGTTAAGCAATCAAACTTGTTAAGACTTGATTAAATGAAATAAGTTTCATATAGACAATTGATCACCCAAGTTGACCGGCGATTCACGAACGTTACAAAATTGTAAAAACTACATTTTGTGGTATATATAGACATATATATGATTGACATAAGATTATGATGAGTAAGTATCTCACTAAATATATTAACAATGTGTGATATACATAAGAAATAAGATTACTAAGTTAAGAAACTCGAAATGATATATATAACGATTATCGTTATGATAACGTCTTACTAGGTACATATGAATCATATTAAGATATTGATACACTTGGTTAATTATGTTAAATGACAAGTGATAATGCTAAAAACGAACATATATTTCATAGCATTATTCCTCAAGAAAGACAAGCTTTTAGTTGCAATTGTTCTATTTACAAGTGATATTCGTTTAAATAATAAAAGGTGAAGACAAAAGGAAGATTCGACGAATTGAAGACGCAAACGACCAAAAAGCTCAAAAGTACAAAATACAATCAATGAGGTTCCAATTATTGATAAGAAACGTCTCAAAATTACAAGAGTACAAGATTCAAAACGCAAAGTACAAGATATTAAATTATTCGCAAGGACGTTCGAAAATCCGGAACCGGGACCAGAGTCAACTCTCAACGCTCGACGCAACGGACTAAAAATTACAAGTCAACTATGCATATGAATATAATATAATATATAATTAATTCTTAAAATTAATATATATATATATATATATATATATATATATATATATATTATATTATATTTAAATAAACGTCGGCAGAAGAAAACAACCAAATTTGGCTCTCCCCAGCTGGCCATGCGATCGCATGTCGCATGGCCTTGAAGGGTAAAGCTCATGCGATCGCATGAGCATCTTTTCCAGATCACAGGCCTATAAAAATCGAGCTTTGGTGTAACACAAAACACATCTTTTTCTTCTTCACTCAAACGTAGTATATGTATATATAATTTATATTTTAATTTTAATTTTAATTTTAAATCCTAATAATAAGGGTGTGTTAGCGAATGTTGTAAGGGTGTAAGTCGAAATTCTGTCCGTGTAACGCTACGCTATTTTTAATCATTGTAAGTTATGTTCAACCTTTTTAATTTAATGTCTCGTAGCTAAGTTATTATTATGCTTATTTAAAACGAAATAATCATGATGTTGGGCTAATTACTAAAATTGGATAATTGGGCTTTGTACCATAATTGGGGTTTGGACAAAAGAACGACACTTGTGGAAATTAGACTATGGGCTATTAATTTGCTTTATATTTGTTTAACTAAATGATAATTTGTTAATGTTAATATAAAGATTTACAATTGGACGTCCCTATAAATAACCATATACACTCGATCGGATACGATGGGCAGGATATTTATATGTACGAATAATCGTTCATTTAACCGGACACGGGAATGGATTAATAGCCACTAGAATTATTAAAACAGGGGTGAAATTATGTACAAGGACACTTGACATAATTGATAACAAAGTATTAAAACCTTGGGTTACACTCAGTCGACATCCTGGTGTAATTATTAAACAAAGTATTAAAATCTTGTTACAGTTTAAGTCCCCAATTAGTTGGAATATTTAACTTCGGGTATAAGGATAATTTGACGAGGACACTCGCACTTTATATTTATGACTGATGGACTATTATGGACAAAAACCAGATGGACATATTAAATAATCCAGGACAAAGGACAATTAGCCCATGGGCATAAAACTAAAATCAACACGTCAAACATCATGATTACGGAAGTTTAAATAAGCATAATTCTTTTATTTCATATTTAATTTCCTTTATTTTATATTTAATTGCACTTTTAATTATCGCACTTTTATTTTTTGTTATTGTATTTAATTGCACTTTTAATTATCGTACTTTTTAATTATCGCAAGTTTATTTTATCGCACTTTTATTTATCGCAATTTCATTATCATTATTTACTTTACGCTTTAAATTAAGTCTTTTATTTATTTAATATTTTACATTTTGTTTTAACTGCGACTAAAGTTTTAAAATCGACAAATCGGTCATTAAACGGTAAAAACTCTCCTTTATAATAATAATATTACTTATATATATTTTTGTATTTTTATAAAATAAAACTAATATAGCGTTAAGCTTTGATTAAAAGATTTTCTCTGTGGAACGAACCGGACTTACTAAAAACTACACTACTGTACGATTAGGTACACTGCCTATAAGTGTTGTAGCAAGGTTTAAGTATATCCATTCAATAAATAAATAAATATCTTGAGTAAAATTGTATCGTATTTAATAGTATTTCCTTGTAAAATATAAGCTATTTTATATACACCTCGCAGAACATCAAGTATTTTTGGCGCCGCTGCCAGGGAGACTCAAAAGTCTTTGTTTTTCTTGCTTAAAAGCCGGAAGCGCAACGCTAAATAAAAAAAAAGATTTTTATTTTTAGTTTACTTTTATTAAAATACGCTTTTGTAAAAATACGTTTTAATATATTCGAAAATATAAAAAGAAAAACAAAAATATAAATATTTAAGTTCTATAAAAGTTTCTTTATATTTATTTTATAAAAATATAAGTTTTATTTAATTTATAAAAGTATATTATATAAATATTTAAAACAGAAAAAAATAAACACAGCAAAAAAATAAATAAATAAACTCTCGGGCCTGCTACTGTAGCAGCCCGTAACCTGGCCCAAAATCCTGGCTCATGCGATCGCATGAGCCCGAAGGCATAAACTCATGCGATCGCATGAGAGTGTCTGACACGCCAACAGGAAACCCTAACTGCATTAATTACGGTGTATTATTATTATTATTATTTAATAAACCGTAATTAGGTGTTAATATTTTATTATTTAGTTTAATTTTAGTTTTTAATTTATTTTATATTTAGTTAAATTAGTTTATTTAAATTGTAAAATTAATAGTTTTATTAAATAAATAATATAAAAATAATATTTTTATAAAAAATTGTACTTTTTACAACTTTTAGTATATTTTTATATTTTGTCCCTTTTTAATTGTTTTAGTGTAATATTTGTATTTTTCGCTCGTATTTAGTTATTAATTCATAGTTTTTGCCATAGTTATTTTTTTTTATTTAGATTTTTAGGCTTTGCCGTAAAATCCCTTAAGTGCTTTTTCTTTAGACTAAGATTAAAGTGCTTTAGAATTTTGCGACGTCTTTTTAAGTTTTAGTACCTTTTTAAGTCATTTCCATTTGAGATATAGTTTTACTTGTAAGCTTTAATATTTTTAGACACCTTTTACCTATGTATCAATTATCTTTCCAATTAGTAATCTCAATTTGCGATTATAATTTTAAGTTAGTGATAGTAATAAGGTTGGGTTAGTAGAGTGTTTTTAAGTTCTATAAGTCATTTTTTTTTATTTCTAATTTTTCGACGCCTTTTATTTTTTCGATCTTTTCTTTTTCGACCTTTTTCGACGCACTCTTTTTCTTTCTTATTTCTCGCTATTCTAGTTTTTAGGACATAGATTTTTATTCTACTTCTTATCTAAAATTTCTTAAAATTACGAAAATTTATTTTAAGTGGTTAAATTGATAGACATCAAAATTTTCTGGTTCGTAGTAATAGTTGGATTTGTACGTGGACCGGGTTATTGGAGCCAAACAGTACTCAATTATATTGAGACCAAACGAATCCTGCCCCTCTGCTGCATCTTTTGGCTATTCGAAACGTGGGCAAAATCAGAAAAGTCTATTAATTGGATAACTTATATAATTTTTCTTTCCTTTTAAAAAACTAATAGGATATTCAGTGAATGCACCGAGCAAGACGTTCACCACCTTTTGTACGTTCACCACCTGTAACTAGATCAAGACATCTAGCAAATATTACCGCCGTTGATTTTTCTTTAGAATCGTCATCCAGTCAACCAAGTACTCCAGTTCAAATTTCCGATAATCCATTTTTTGAACCCGACCTCACAATTGAGAATCCGGAGAATATTCAGGGACGATTCATAGATCCTGAACCATTAAATTTTCCTCCGGAACCACCAATCATTCAAACAGAGATTGTTGAGGAACGAACCATTAAATCAGAATCCTCTAGTGATTCCGATTCAACAAATTCAATTATGGAGAATCTGGAACCTTTAAGTATGGAAGACCGAATGAGAGCTAAACGCACTGGCCAAGGTCACGCAATTACTCATCCTGACATTAATGCGCCAGATTATGAAATCAAAGGACAAATTCTACACATGGTGACTAATCAATGCCAATTTAGTGGTGCGCCGAAGGAAGATCCAAATGAACATCTTCGTACCTTTAATAGGATCTGCACTCTATTTAAAATCCGAGAAGTGGAGGATGAACAGATATATCTCATGTTATTTCCCTGGACTTTAAAGGGAGAAGCCAAAGATTGGTTGGAATCGTTACCTGAAGGGGCGATTGATACATGGGACGTTTTAGTTGAAAAATTTCTTAAACAATTCTTTCCGGCATCTAAAGCCGTAAGACTTCAAGGAGAAATTGTTACGTTCACACAGAAGCCAAATGAAACTCTATATGAGGCGTGGACAAGATTTGGAAAGTTATTAAGAGGATGTCCGCAACATGGTTTAGACACCTGTCAAATACTACAAATATTCTACCAAGGATGCGACATCACTACAAGGAAAGACATCGATATAGCAGCTGGTGGTTCTATTATGAAGAAAACCGAAACTGATGCTTACAAAATTATTGATAACACTGATTCCCACTCACATGAGTGGCACCAAGAAAAAGATATCGTTAGATCATCTAAAGCAGCTAGAGCCGATTCTAGCCATGACTTAGATTCTATTTCCGCAAAGATAGATGCTGTCGAGAGACGAATGGAAAAGATGACTAAAGATATCCACTCAATACGAATTAGTTGTGAGCAGTGTGGAGGACCACATTTGACAAAAGATTGTCTCAGTATTGAATTAACAATGGAACAAAGAGAGAATGTTTCATATCTAAACCAAAGGCCTGGAAATAATTATCAGAATAATTATCAACCGCCAAGACCGATCTACAATCAAAACCAGAATTATAATCGAAATATTCCATACAACAACCAACAAGGTCCTAACAATCAACAAGTATCCAATAATACTTACAATCAGCAAAGACCTAATTTTCAAAACAAACCACCACAAATTGATGATAAAAAGCCGAATTTAGAAGATATGATGACAAAGCTAGTTGAAACTCAAACGCAGTTTTTCACATCTCAAAAACAAACTAATGAACAAAATGCTCAAGCATTTAGAAATCAACAAGCTTCTATTCAAAACTTGGAACAAGAAGTAAGTAACCTAGCAAGGTTAATAGGTGAAAGAAAACCGGGAAGTTTACCTAGTGATACAAATGCTAACCCCCGGAATGAAACAGCTAAAGCCATTACCACAAGAAGTGGTACAACACTTAAACCACCTGAAATACCTGTAACTTCTGATGAAGCTATTCCTACTCCACAAGAACCACAACCTGATCAAGATAAGGAAAAAGAACCGGTAGTTGAAAAGGATAATGAAGATAACACAGCTAAGGATAAACCTTATGTTAAACCATACCAACCACCACTTCCTTACCCGAGTAAAATGAAGAAAGAGAAACTTGAAGCCGAGCAATCCAAATTCTTGGATATGTTTAAACAGATAAATGTAAATCTTCTTTTCATTGATGTGATTTCAGGAATGCCTAGATATGCTAAATTCTTGAAAGATCTAATCTTAAATAGAAAGAAAATGGAAGAACCCTCGACTGTTACTATGAATGCTAATTGTTCAGCAGTGCTGTTGAATAAGATACCAAAAAAACTATCTGATCCAGGAAGTTTCACAATTCCATGTTTTCTGGGTAGTCTTAGTTCAATAGAAGCATTGGCAGACTTAGGTGCTAGTATAAATTTAATGACGTATTCACTATACACTAAACTAGACCTTGGAGAATTGAAACCAACCAGAATAAGTATACAACTAGCCGATCGATCAATAAAATATCTTAGAGGGATAATGGAGAACATGCTAGTTAAAGTTGGTACTTTAGTATTTCCAGTAGATTTTGTTGTTCTGGACATGGAAGAAGATTCTCAAGTTCCTCTCATATTAGAAAGACCATTCTTAAACACGGCTAAAGCAATGATAGACGTGTTCGGTAAGAAATTGACCCTAAGTATAGAGGACGAGAGTGTTACCTTTTCAGTTGATAGAGCAATGCAACAACCGCAATCTGCAGATGATACATGTTATTATATTCAAACTATAGATTCACATACAGAATTGTTAGAAGAATTTCCAGAATTACAAGGAATAGGAGAATGTTCTTTAGAAGAAGGTAATGAACCAATTGATGAAGCTGAAATGTTAGCTACACTAATAGCTAATGGATATGAACCAACAACAGAAGAAATTCAAATGCTAAAAGAAGAAGACAGATATCGATATAAATCATCGATAGAAGAACCACCGACATTAGAATTAAAGCCACTTCCAAACCATTTGGAATACGCTTATTTACATGGTGAATCTGAATTACCTGTAATAATATCGTCTTTTCTTACTGAAAATGAAAAATGACAACTCATTTCTGTGTTGAAAGCTCATAAACCAGCCATTGCATGGAAAATTCATGATATTAAAGGAATAAGTCCTTCGTATTGCACGCATAAAATCCTTATGGAAGAAGGTCATAAAACGTATGTGCAACGCCAACGAAGACTAAATCCGAATATGCAAGATGTAGTTAAAAAAGAAATTATTAAACTGCTAGATGTAGGTTTAATTTATCCAATCTCTGATAGTCCATGGGTAAGCCCAGTTCAATGCGTGCCTAAGAAGGGTGGCATGACTGTCATTACAAATGAAAAAAATGAGCTTATTCCTACTAGGACTGTAACAGAATGGCGTGTATGTATTGATTATAGAAAATTAAATGACGCCACCAGAAAAGATCACTTTCCCTTACCTTTTATTGATCAAATGTTGGAAAGATTAGCCGGAAACAGTTACTATTGTTTTCTTGATGGATTTTCCGGATATTTTCAAATTCCAATAGCACTCGAAGATCAAGAAAAAACCACGTTCACGTGCCCTTATGGTACTTTTGCTTACAAACGCATGCCATTTGGACTTTGCAACGCCCCTGCAACCTTTCAAAGGTGCATGATGGCGATTTTTCACGACATGATAGAAGAATGCATGGAAGTTTTCATGGATGACTTATCAGTCTTCGGTGATACTTTTGAATCATGTCTAGCTAATCTTGAACGAATGCTTATTAGATGCGAACAATCAAATCTAGTACTTAATTGGGAGAAATGCCATTTCATGGTTAAAGAAGGCATCGTTCTTGGACATAAAATTTCAAAGGAAGGAATTGAAGTGGATAGAGCTAAAGTAGATGTAATTGCTAAACTTCCACATCCCACCAATGTTAGAGGAGTTAGGAGTTTTATAGGGCATGCCGGTTTTTACCGACGTTTCATAAAAGATTTTTCTAAAATTGCCACTCCTATGAATAAACTCCTAGAAAAGGATGTTCCATTCATCTTTTCAAATGAATGCATCAAATCTTTTAATATTCTTAAAGAGAAACTCACTAATGCACCGATCATGATAACACCGAATTGGAATTTGCCGTTTGAACTAATGTGCGATGCAAGTGATTTTGTAATGGGAGCCGTTTTAGGACAAAGGATTGAAAAACGATTTCTACCTATATATTATGCTAGTAAGACGTTACAAGGAGCACAAACGAATTACACAACTACTGAAAAAGAACTCCTTGCTATTGTCTTTGCTTTTGACAAATTTCGTTCATATCTCGTTCTAGCAAAAACGGTGGTCTATACCGACCATTCTTCTCTTAGATACCTATTTTCGAATCAAGATGCCTAACCAAGATTAATTCGTTGGATCTTACTCTTACAAGAGTTCAATATTGAAATCCGAGATAAAAGAGGAGCAGAAAATCTCGCCGCTGATCATCTTTCTCATCTTGAAAATCCTGAATTAAAAGTTCTAAATGAATCGGCCATACAAGACAACTTTCCTGATGAATATCTATTGAAGATAGATTATAATGAAATTCCATGGTTTGCAGACTATGCAAACTATTTAGTATGTGGATTCCTTAAAAAAGGATTATCGTACCAAAAACGAAAGAAATTCTTCAGTGATATAAAACACTATTTCTGGGAAGATCCACATCTGTTTAAAAGTTGTCCAGATGAAATAATACGCCGATGTGTATTCGGAGATGAAGCTAGTAAAATTTTAAACCATTGTCACACAGGACCAACAGGAGGGCACTATGGGCCTCAACTAACAGCAAGAAAAGTTTATGATGCTGGATTCTATTGGCCTACAATTTACAAAGACGCACACCTTCTTTGCAAATCCTGTGATGCTTGTCAAAGGGCCGGAAAAATAAGTCAACGTGATGAAATGCCACAAAATGTCATTCAAGTATGCGAAGTATTTGACATTTGGGGTATTGACTTTATGGGTCCATTTCCAAAATCTCATAATAATCTCTACATTCTCGTTGTCATTGATTATGTATCTAAATGGGCGGAAGCACAAGCTCTCCCAACTAACGATGCACGAGTTGTAGTCAACTTTTTAAAACGTCTTTTTGCAAGGTTTGGAACACCGAAAGCTTTAATAAGTGATCGGGGGTACTCATTTCTGTAATAATCAACTTGAGAAAGTTCTTAAAAGATATGGAGTAACTAATAAAATCTCCACCGCATATCATCCACAAACAAGTGGACAAGTTGAAAATACCAACCGAGCTTTAAAACGTATTCTAGAAAAAACCGTATGATCAAATCCGAAGGAACGGTCCATTAAATTGGAGGATGCACTCTGGGCTTTTAGAACAGCCTCAAAACTCCAATTGGAACCACACCTTTTAGAATTGTTTATGGAAAAGCATGTCATCTTCCAGTAGAAATTGAACACAAAGCATTTTGGGCTTTGAAGACATGTAATCTTGATTTACATGAAGCCAGACGTCTACGATTAAGTCAATTAAACGAATTAGAAGAATTAAGACATGAAGCATACGAAAATTCGTTAATCTATAAGGAAAGAACGAAGAAATGGTATGATAAAAGAATCAGAAGTTCAAAAGAATTTAAAGAAGGAGACAGAGTTCTTCTTTTCAATTCACGATTCAAGCTATTTCCTGGAAAATTGAAATCGAGATGGTCTGGACCATTCATAGTCAAAAGAGTTTTCCCATACGAAACGATAGAATTAATAAATTCAAATGGAATTGAATTTAAAGTTAATGGTCACAGAGTTAAACATTACATAGATAGTCCGATGGAAGTCGACAACGAAGTTAATCACAATTTCGATACCATAGCTAACTAAGTGTGGGGAGAATCAAGTCTTTTAAGGATTTTATGTATTTCTGTTAGAGTTAGATTGTCTGTTTTCGTGTAGTTCTCGAAAATGGAACCCGAATGGTCTTTTCCTAGCAGACCCTAAAGAACTAGTCTTCTCCCCCCATTCTGAATTTTTATTTTTTTAGGAAATGAAGACTTCCTGTGAACTAAACCATGGTCTAATGCTACACGCTTTGATCACTAAACGTAATAATGACACACTTCCGAGTGAACTAGTATCAGTAATCAGAGAAAGATTGGACGGAGTAAGAAAAGAATCCAGATGCGAAGATAATAAGTTACAATTTGGTAAAGGAAAATCAAAATCCTCAGCAAAAAGAAGAGCACGACACCTAGAAAGATGTCACAAATGCGGAAAATGGTCACATGGAGGTAAATGTTCAAATAATCAAACCTATTCAAACAACGAATTTGTTACTTTATGCAGAGACGGACCGTTCATATGTTTAGAAGAAAAAACACTGAATGCTCGAGGTTACGCCTATGTAGCCATGGAAAATCAATTAAACCGACTATCTTATGAATGGGATAGATCGTATCACTAAGAATACTATCTCACAGGTAAGTCTGTACAGTTTTTATTTTTTATTTTTTTTTTTAACCTTTTGATAATAAACGCTAATTTGTTCGCTATAAAGTATTAAATTGGTATTGAATAAAATTAGGTTTGGCGACCGAAATTATTGATATCATACAAAAATTTATTACATCACTGCGAAATTTAACGTTTATTCTTAAGGTATAAATATCTTTAATCAATCAACCCAAAATATTTCAAAAATTCGTCATGAGTTAAATTAGGTCATGGAACCGAAATTACTTTACCGAAAAGAGGGGCATATATTTTTGATAATATTTGATTGATTAAAGTGGGATAAAAGCCAAAAAGATTTTTAATTTTATTAATATATAAAAATTAAAATAATATTGTAAACTTTTTAAAATTAATATATTTAAAATTGTAAATATTTGAAAAATTAATCTTTTTAATATAAGTTTGTATGTATAAAAACAAAAATATAATATAAGTTTGGTGAGAATTTATAATATAAATTTTTAATTAAGTTTGGTGTGAATTTTTAATTTTATGCATTTTAAATTTAAGTTTGGTGTGAATTTAAAAACAAAAATTTACTTTATTTCGCTAAGTTAAAATTATGTTTTTTAAAATTCGTCGTGAGTTGAAGACTAGGTCGTTGAACCGAAATTGCTTTACTCGAGGGAGGGACGAGAACTTTTATTATCATTATTTTTAATCTTATTGAATTAAAGTATGCTAAAAATATTAAAAAACCCAAAAATCTTTACTTTTAAAAACCGCGCTTTGATTTGACAAATTTTAAAATTTTGTCGAGGGACAGACTAGGACATCGATCCGAAACGCCCTCATCCTAAAAAGAAACAAAATTTTAATTTTTAAATTAATTTTATGTTTTATAAAGTATAAGGTTTTATTAAAAAAAAAAAAGGTTAAAACACTGTACCCGGGACTCCATGCGATCGCATGGAGTTTGGCCTTTGGTGCCATGCGATCGCATGGGGAGAAAATCCAGGCCAGAAACAAACGAGCCAGAGAGCTGTTCTTCACACAAAACACACACAAATAAACGAAAATACCCCAAAATACTCTCTAAAATTCGCAATTTTCCACCGTAATTCGTCATTTTTCTTGCCCTAATCTTGCCTAGATTCTCATTCTTCAGCAAAATGGTAAAAATTACACCCCTAAACTCTATAAATTCCTAGTTTTTGTGATAATTACTAATTTTTTACCTAATGCAATTTTGTTAATTTCTAGTGTAACTAGTGTTAAATTGTTAGTATTTTATGCATGTATAACCTAGATTGATGCTATTTAACATGATTTGAAGCCAAAAACTTCAAAATTTTTAGAAATATAGGGTTTGTGTTCTTGAGCAATTTGGGGCTTTTTGATATAAACAGGTTATGGCCAATTTTCGTCATGAATTATTGCTAAATTGAGTAGTGTAACATGTTTAAGTAGTTAAATGATCCAAACATTGATCCTAAACATGATTTTTGGAGATTAAAGTGGACTTTTTAAGTCCAAAATTCATGAACTTGATTAATTTGATATAATTGCCATTTGAGACTTGTTTAATTATTAGTAATGACTATTTTGACATATTATTTAAGTTAAAAGCTTATGAACTTTGTATACATTTTCATATGTGCTTATTTGAAAAGTGTAGAATTGTGAAAAATTGTGAAAATGTGTATAAGTTTAATTTTGATTTAACATGTTATAGTGATTGTTTTAAGTTGTTATTTTGCTAATACTAATGCATATTTGGATGCACAAATTTTGTGTTTAATGTGTTTTGCAGAAAGCCGATACTGGAGGTTCAGGAGCATCATCATCTAGACGACCAGCACCAGCACCAGAACCAGAACCAGAAATGCAACACGAACAACAACCACAACAGGAACAACAACAACAGCCTGATCAGCACGTACCTTATTATGATCCGGTACGGTTTGTTGATGAATTCATAGTATTCCCAATGAGGCCGCCAGTAGAATTCCCAACGATTCCTGAGCACACTCTGCATCCTAATCTGAGATTTGATAGGAGATGGAGAGATTACGAGACATATCAAAGGATAAAATTCAAATTGGTAACAAAAAATGTAGAGGTGCCAAGGGTAATCGATTGGGCCCCTTTGGAAACGGTCCATCTAGCTGACCGTGTTAGACAGCTTTTAGTTCAAAGGTATGGCAGTTCTTCTTTTACAGATTGGGAACGTCTTTTCACCATTCGTAGACCTGTATATAAGGAATGGTGTGTTGAGTTGATGAGTACTGTATCACTTGATACAAATATAGTTAGAATAGATGATAGAAGATTTTTTAGGTTTATCCTTGGCGGTAGGATGTACAGAATGTCCATGCTGGACATGGCCAGGGCTTTACAGATATATACTCCTAGTGAGTTGCTACTACCCGATTGTACAAACTTGATTCATTATGGTGAAAGGGTAGATAGCAACTATGACGCTGACGCCATTTGGAGGCGTATGTCACATTTTGATATTTTTACACGAGCAGGAGGACACTCCTATACACATATTGACAGAGCCGAGCTTCGTATTATTCATAGATTTTTGGCTAACTCGATTACACAGAGAGGTCACAATAAAGAAAAAATTACCTTACATGATTTATTCTACCTAAAGTGTATTCGGGATCCTATAAGCTTTGTCAATATCCCTTACTGTGTTGCTTTTTATTTATCTAAAATGGTAGAGGGAATGCAGGACGGGAGTATAATAGGAGGAGGTATTTTTGTTACTCTCATTGGAGAGCATTTAGGTGTTGATAGGAACCAAGGGGGTCCATTACAGCTTTGTAGAGAACAGGTTGAGCCCTTAGGATTGATAGTTTATGTGGGTGCTAAGGTATTGAAAAGTAGACATAACCAGGCAGTACCCTATGAGGGATCTCATCCTCAGGTAGAGAGAGGCTCAGACGAGGAAATTGAGGAGGCGGAAGACATTAGGGATGTCTTTCGAGATGCTATTCTTGACGTCCACGTTCGTATAGATGAGGAAGCAATGACGAACGCGGCCAGACATAGTATGTATGAGCAGTGGAACTCCGAGCGAGTATACGAGGATTATAGGCGACGCCAACATGATAGCTGGGTAGTTCATCAGCACCAAATCATGAGCCAGCTATCATATCAGGTACCAAATAACTATGTACCTACTCGACCTGCTCATTTTCCGCCACACAGCCCCGATATCCGACCACCCTTTAACCGGTATGACTATAACCAAGCCTATCAGAACACCTATAACCAACAATGGAACCCACCTGATGAGATGAACTGGAACCCCTATCCAGACTGATTTGGTTCCATTTGATTATTTATATGATTTTTATGTTTTTATCTTTTTACTTATTCATGTTTAAACTTATGTTATTGAATATACTTATGTAATTTTTATAATTTTTATTATTATTGTGTACTAATATTTCACATTTAGGATTTGAAAGTGGGATATTAAGTCCCATTTCAAATTGCCATGCATGTTTATATTTGTATGTATATATATTGTAAATTGTACAAAACAGGGTAAAACAGCGCATTTTCAAAGACTGGCATTAAGTTCAGCAAAAACTACTAATTTTGACGACAAGATGACAAATAAATGTGATGTAACAACAGACGAAATGAACAAATGATATGCACCATTTATCATTCAGCAACCAAACGCCAATATGTTTGGAAACTTTGGTAAAATTTAATCATTTTTACGCTAATCACCCTCAATAATTTAATTGTTACTGATTTCTTGCAAATGAGGGCATTGCAAGATCTTAAGTGTGAGAAGGGGTTAAATTCTTTCAGATTTTAAAATTTTTACTTTATACACTTGGTTACCATTAGAAATACTAGTAAAGTAGTAGTTGTATTAGAATCTAGTGCTCTCTGATAAAGAACAGCCCTAGTCTTATATACTGACTACCCAATTCTAGTAAAATTTTTCAAAATTTTCAATTAAATGAACTCAAAATCATGTTTATACATATTTATGAACGATAAAACTAGGTGTTAACACCGAAATTATTGTTACCTCAGAAAGGACATAAATTGAGAAACAAATCAAAATGTTAAAATTCATTTAAAATGGAATAGAGGACAATAAAAAGGAAAATAAAAGCCAAGTGTGGGAAAAATTACCAAGTTATCTTAAACATATATCACATATTTCTGTAACAAATAATTGAAGATACTTTTGCTTTGGACTAAACTAAACAGTTTTACCCGATTTACTGTAATATATTTGAAAGAAAGATGGATCTACACGATGAATCAATTCCATCATTTAAAGGAAGTAAAGTCTTCCGAAAAAGACACGCGCTTCTTGATTTAGGTCATGAAGTTGTCGTCCAGACCAGCTGTAGGTTGACGAAAAACCTAGAAAAGTCATCACTAAAATCAGCAGGAAATCCACGGACCTCAGCATCAAACAGGGTCGCCAAGTGGTCAGATTTATCCTAACCATGAGAAGGATTTATCTCGTACAATAGGGGGCACCGTGCAAATTAGCTTGATAAGACTAATAAATCAGATCCACAGAAAGGATAATCTCTTTTAAAGATCAAAAATCAGCTTTTAAGGCTGATATTACTCAATCCTAGAGATTGACCTTAAAGATTGAGAATTACAAACTCATGGAATTCAATGATATCTAAACTCGAGCTTGAACGAGAAAATATTTTAATCAAAATTACAAACCGATTTGTTTTCTGAAAACCCATTTTCAATGCGTTCATTACCATTGAACGTAAAATCCTAGGAATTCACATGGAATTAATTAGGTCACCTGAACCAAATCGGGTGTCAACCGTAAGAACGGTGGTTGCATAGCATGGTCAAAGACAGGACCTTGTGCCAGACTGAAAAATCATAAGGGTGAGCTTTACTATTGCTCCTACCAAGGATAGTAATTGCGTCCGACACGTTATAGACCATAATTAAAAGCATGTCAGGGGACATTGCCTTAACAGTTGCTTGTTCAAACGCTTTCCTTTACAACCGAACGGTAGTTTACCGAAAGGTAATATACGGAGCAAGTATACTGGACGTGTTGCTTTCCCAATACAAGGTTAGCAAGTGGGTGACACAAAACCACAAGTTTTGAGCTAAAATTTTCAAATCTGAAACCCACCAAACCCACAAAAATATTTTGCAAACACCGGTGAAGGGTTATTCCGGAAAACTTATCTAGGGTAAAAGCTAGATTGAATTTTCAAAAAGATCAAATGTTTTCATAAAGATCCAATTTCTTAAAGGATCTAAATTTTTATAGTCATTTGGGACTGTAAACCACAACGTTACTACCATTGTTTATACCGCCGTAAAGAAATCACTGATGTACAAAGTGTGAAGAATAAAGAAGTGATTCTTGTATTTCAAGACTATATTGCTTGAGGACAAGCAACGCTCAAGTGTGGGAATATTTGATAATGCTAAAAACGAACATATATTTCATAGCATTATTCCTCAAGAAAGACAAGCTTTTAGTTGCAATTGTTCTATTTACAAGTGATATTCGTTTAAATAATAAAAGGTGAAGACAAAAGGAAGATTCGACGAATTGAAGACGCAAACGACCAAAAAGCTCAAAAGTACAAAATACAATCAATGAGGTTCCAATTATTGATAAGAAACGTCTCAAAATTACAAGAGTACAAGATTCAAAACGCAAAGTACAAGATATTAAATTATTCGCAAGGACGTTCGAAAATCCGGAACCGGGACCAAAGTCAACTCTCAACGCTCGACGCAACGGACTAAAAATTACAAGTCAACTATGCATATGCATATAATATAATATATAATTAATTCTTAAAATTAATATATATATTATATTATATTTAAATAAACGTCGGCAGAAGAAAACAACCAAATTTGGCTCTCCCCAGCTGGCCATGCGATCGCATGGCCTTGAAGGGTAAAGCTCATGCGATCGCATGAGCATCTTTTCCAGATCACATGCCTATAAAAATCGAGCTTTGGTGTAATACAAAACACATCTTTTTCTTCTTCACTCAAACGTAGTATATGTATATATAATTTATATTTTAATTTTAATTTTAATTTTAAATCCTAATAATAAGGGTGTGTTAGCGAATGTTGTAAGGGTGTAAGTCGAAATTCTGTCCGTGTAACGCTACGCTATTTTTAATCATTGTAAGTTATGTTCAACCTTTTTAATTTAATGTCTCGTAGCTAAGTTATTATTATGCTTATTTAAAACGAAGTAATCATGATGTTGGGCTAATTACTAAAATTGGGTAATTGGGCTTTGTACCATAATTGGGGTTTGGACAAAAGAACGACACTTGTGGAAATTAGATTATGGGCTATTAATGGGCTTTATATTTGTTTAACTAAATGATAATTTGTTAATGTTAATATAAAGATTTACAATTGGACGTCCCTATAAATAACCATATACACTCGATTGGATACGATGGGCAGGATATTTATATGTACGAATAATCGTTCATTTAACCGGACACGGGAATGGATTAATAGCCACTAGAATTATTAAAACAGGGGTGAAATTATGTACAAGGACACTTGGCATAATTGATAACAAAGTATTAAAACCTTGGGTTACACTCAGTCGACATCCTGGTGTAATTATTAAACAAAGTATTAAAATCTTGTTACAGTTTAAGTCCCCAATTAGTTGGAATATTTAACTTCGGGTATAAGGATAATTTGACGAGGACACTCGCACTTTATATTTATGACTAATGGATTGTTATGGACAAAAGCCAGACGGACATATTAAATAATCCAGGACAAAGGACAATTAACCCATGGGCATAAAACTAAAATCAACACGTCAAACATCATGATTACGGAAGTTTAAATAAGCATAATTATTTTATTTCATATTTAATTTCCTTTATTTTATATTTAATTGCACTTCTAATTATCGCACTTTTATTTTTTGTTATTGTATTTAATTGCACTTTTAATTATCGTACTTTTTAATTATCGCAAGTTTATTTTATCACACTTTTATTTATCGCAATTTCATTATCATTATTTACTTTACGCTTTAAATTAAGTCTTTTATTTATTTAATATTTTACATTTTGTTTTAACTGCGACTAAAGTTTTAAAATTGACAAACCGGTCTTTAAACGGTAAAAACCCCTCTTTATAATAATAATATTACTTATATATATATTTATATTTTTATAAAATAAAACTAATATAGCGTTAAGCTTTGATTAAAAGATTTTCCTTGTGGAACGAACCGGACTTACTAAAAACTACACTACTGTACGATTAGGTACACTGCCTATAAGTGTTGTAGCAAGGTTTAAGTATATCCATTCAATAAATAAATAAATATCTTGAGTAAAATTGTATCGTATTTAATAGTATTTCCTTGTAAAATATAAGCTATTTTATATACACCTCGCAGAACACCAACAAGTAAATATATCATTAAGTGTATTAACAATGAACTACATATGTAAAAATAAGACTACTAACTTAATGATTTCGAAACGAGACATATATGTAACGATTATCGTCATAACGACATTTAACTGTATATATATCATACTAAGATATATTATACATCATAATATCATGATAATATAATAATTTAACATCTCATTTGATATAATAAACATTGGGTTAACAACATTAATTGAGATCGTTAACTTAAAAGTTTCAAAACAACACTTACATGTAACGACTAACGAAGACTTAACGACTCCATTAGAATGTTTATACATGTTGTGTTTTGATATGTATTCTTACACTTTTGAAAGACTTCAAGACACATATCAAAGTACTTCTACTTAACAAAAATGCTTACAATTACATCCTCGTTCACTTTCATCAACAATTCTACTCGTATACACCCGTATTCGTACTCGTACAATACACAACTTTTAGATGTATGTACTATTTGTATATACACTCCAATGATCAGCTCTTAGCAGCCCATGTGAGTCACCTAACACATGTGGGAACCATAATTTAGCAACTAGCATGAAATATCTCATAAAATTACAAAAATATGAGTAATCATTCATGACTTATTTACATGAAAACAAAATTACATATCCTTTATATCTAATCCATATACCAACGATCAAAAACACCTATAAACACTTTCATTCTTCAATTTACTTCATCTAATTGATCTCTCTCAAGTTCCATCTTCAAGTTCTAAGTGTTCTTCATAAATTCCATAAGTATAGTTTCATAAAAATCAAGAATACTTCCAAGTTTGCAAGTCTACTTCCAAGCTTTCTAATCCATTCCAAGTAATCATCTAAGATCAAGGAACCTTTGTTATTTACAGTAGGTTATCTTTCTAATTCAAGGTAATATTCATATTCAAACTTTGATTCAATTTCTACAACTATAACAATCTTATTTCGAGTGAAAATCTTACTTGAACTGTTTTCGTGTCATGATTCTGTTTCAAGAACTTTCAAGCCATCCAAGGATCCTTTGAAGCTAGATCCATTTTTCTCATTTTCAGTAGTTTTATCCAGAAAACTTGAGGTAGTAATGATGTTTATAACATCATTCGATTCATACATATAAAGCTATCTTATTCGAAGGTTTAAACTTGTAATCACTAGAACATACTTTAGTTAATTCTAAACTTGTTCGTAAACAAAAGTTAATCCTTCTAACTTGACTTTTAAAATCAACTAAACACATGTTCTATATCTATATGATATGCTAACTTAATGATTTAAAACCTGGAAACACGATGAACACCATAAAATCGGATATACGCCGTCGTAGTGAAACCGGGGGCTGTTTTGGTTTGGATAATTAAAAACTATGATAAAAATTGATTTAAAAGTTGTTATTTTGGGAAAATGATTTTTCATATGAACATGAAACTATATCCAAAAATCAAGGTTAAACTCAAAGTGGAAGTATGTTTTCTAAAATGGTCATCTAGACGTAGTCATTTCGACTGAAATGACTACCTTTACAAAAATGACTTGTAGCTTATATTTCCGACTATAAACCTATACTCTTTCTTTTTAGATTCATAAGAGTTCAATATGAAACCATAGCAATTTGATTCACTCAAAACGGATTTAAAATGAGAAGTTATGGGTAAAACAAGATTGGATATTTTTGATCTTTGTAGCTACGGGAAATGTTTAACAAATCTATACAAATCATATCCTAGCTAACTTATATTGTATTATACATGTATTCTAATATATTATGTAATCTTGGGATACCATAGACACGTATACAAATGTTTTGACATGTCATATCGACCCATGTATATATATTATTTGGAACAACCATAGACACTCTATATGCAGTAATGCTGGAGTTAGCTATACAGGGTTGAGGTTGATTCCAAAAATATATATACTTTGAGTTGTGATCTAGCCTGAGACGTGTATACACTGGGTCGTGGATTGATTCAAGATAATATATATCGATTTATTTCTGTACATCTAACTGTGGACAACTAGTTGTAGGTTATTAACGAGGACAGCTGACTTAATACACTCAAATCTTTAAAACATAATAAAAATTGTTGTAATTATATTTTGATCATACTTTGATATATATGTACATATTTGTATAGGTTCGTGAATCGATCCGTCGCCATGTCTTATTTCTGAGGAAGGAAATATCTGTGAAAGTGAGTTATAGTCTCACTTTTAAAATCTAATATTTTTGGGATGAGAATACATGCAGGTTTTATAAATGATTTACAAAATAGACACAAGTACGTGAAACTATATTCTATGGTTGAATTATCGAAATCGAATATGCCCCTTTTTATTAAGTCTGATAATCTAAGAATTAGGGAACAGACACCCCAATTGACGCGAATCCTAAAGATAGATCTATTGGGCCTAACAAACCCCATCCAAAGTACCAGATACTTTAGTACTTCGAAATTTATATCATATCCGAAGGGTGTCCCGGAATGATGGGGATATTCTTATATATGCATCTTGTTAATGTCGGTTACCAGGTGTTCACCATATGAATGATTTTTATCTCTATATATGGGATGTGTATTGAAATATGAAATCTTGTGGTATATTATTACGATTTGATATATATAGGTTAAACCTATAACTCACCAACATTTTTGTTGACGTTTAAAGCATGTTTATTCTCAGGTGAATATTAAGAGCTTCCGCTGTTGCATACTAAAATAAGGACAAGATTTGGAGTCCATGTTTGTATGATATTGTGTAAAAACTACATTCAAGAAACATATGTCGACGTAATATATTTCTATTGTAAACCATTATGTAATGGTCATGTGTAAACAGTATATTTTTGATTATCATTATTTGATAATCTACGTAATGCTTTTAAAACCTTTATTGATAAAATAAAGGTTATGGTTGTTTTAAAAATGAATGCAGTCTTTGAAAAACGTCTCATATAGAGGTCAAAACCTCGCAATGAAATCAATTAATATGGAACGTTTATAATCAATATGAACGGGACATTTCAGTTGGTATCCGAGCGTTGGTCTTAGAGAACCAGAAAAATTTGCATTAGTGTGTCTTATCGAGTTTGTTAGGATGCATTAGTGAGTCTGGACTTCGACCGTGTTTTCTTTAAAAATGATTGCTTAACATTTTTGTTAGAAATTATATATTATTAACATGTAAATATTATGTGATATATTAATCTCTTAACATGTTTGATATTGTGTGATAGATGTCTACCTCTAGCACAAATCCCATTGACTCACCTAATAATAACGAAGAGTCGAATATATATTGGCAAGATTCACAAGTTCCTGAAGAACCGGAAGAAGAGGAAACGGAACCAGAAGAAGAGGAACTGGAAGAAGAGGAACCAGAAGAAGAGAAACCGGAAGAAGAAGAGGTTCCGGAGGGGGGAATAGTAGGAACCACATAAAACCGGTCAAATAAAAGAAAATCCTCAACCAATGGACCAAAGTTAATAATGGTCAATGGTGTTTCCGCTAAGGAAGCAAAATATTGGGAAAATTACCAATTTTTCGATGAATCGAATCCTGATGAGGATTCCGATGATGTTATAGAAATTACCCCGACCCAATTTAATGAGGCAAAAGAAAATAATAAGGGAAAAGGCATCAAAATAGAGAAATATGATTCCGACCCCGATGAACTTTATATGTACCGTCAACACCCGTATTTTCAATATCGTGATAATAACCCGGGAACCTCTAAACCACCAGGTTTTTCTAAACCAATGTGGAAAACGACGACTCGTATTAGAGGAACATCATATATCCTTAGAAGATTAGGAAAAAGAACCAAGTCCAAAGAAGAAGAAACCAGTGATTCAGATTAGAGGGGTGTGAGCATGTTGTGTAATAAATGTATTGTAGTGTGCTTGTACTTTTATGTTCTATGTAAAAATTGCTTGTATTGTTTGTTATTACAAATCTAATCCTTTTTCTATTTTACAGTATAAAAAAATGGACGTTAAGGGTAGACAACCGAATATTTTAGAAGACCTACCAGAGGATATGATTGAGGAAATCTTGTCTAGAGTCGGTCAGAATTCATCAGCACATTTAGTTATGGTGAAATTAACTTGTCAAACATTTGAAAGACTTTCCAGAAATGCCTTAGTTTATAAAAGGCTTTCCTTTGATAGGTGGGGTATATCACATTGGGGAGACTTTAAGTTACACCGTGTTTTCTTTAAAGCGTTAAATGCGGGGAACCCAAATGCAATTTTACGCTACGGGTTAAGAACCTATTTTGACTCAACATATCCCAACATAGGATTTCGTGAATTAGAAAGAGCTTCTAACATGCAACATAAAGAAGCATGTTATGCTTACGGGTTAGTGATGTTCGCTTCTTACCAAAGTGAGAAAAAGAACATCGGATTGCAGCTTTTAAATAAAACTTTCCCACAAGTGACGGATTCAGTAGTTGGGGTGAGAAACAAGGTTTTTAGATTATTACGGGGCTGTTGGACATTATGAAACCCTCGTCCTTTTGACGACATTACAACATGCTGCCTAGCCAATGGTCATAACGGTTATTTTCCACAAGACCAAGGATGGGAAGTCGTCTTAGTAAAACCAGAATGCATGACTTGTTTCTGGACTTATGAATTACGTGTCTTTATTTCCTTTACTGAACAACTTGCGTATTAACTAGATTTATCTTCAAAGCTGTCCTGTATCATAGTGTACTATATTTCATGTTATATGTAATATAGCGAAGTTGTAAGTTTGAAGAATATTTGTATGTGATATATTATTATAATCAGTTTTTCATATGGAATTGTA
This sequence comes from Rutidosis leptorrhynchoides, assembly GCF_046630445.1. Classification (NCBI taxonomy): domain Eukaryota; kingdom Viridiplantae; phylum Streptophyta; class Magnoliopsida; order Asterales; family Asteraceae; genus Rutidosis; species Rutidosis leptorrhynchoides. Next base: position 87,661,797 of record NC_092343.1, read on the forward strand.
GTAGTTGAATTGTATATTAGCTACTAAGTATGAACTTAACGGGTAGGTAGTACCCGAATTTAAACTTATAAAACGCTAATATGAAGAAAAAGCTTTTATAAATGAGTTCATATTATGCTACGAGATACTATTGACTACTCTTAATATTCTGTATGATTAACTTGTTTCATTTGACTATTTTGAAGGAAATGGCACCGACTACTCGACACACCTTGAATATGAGCGAAGAGGAATTTCGTGCCTTTCTTGCTTCAAACATAGCCGCAGTACAGGCCGCGCTACATACCAACAATAACTCTGAATCTAGCAATACAGCTAATAGCGCAAGAAATCGTGTAGGATGCTCCTACAAGGAATTCACTGCCTGCAAACCTTCAGAATTTGATGGGACTGAAGGACCAATCGGATTGAAACGGTGGACCGAGAAAGTTGAATCGGTGTTTTCCATAAGTAAGTGTGCTGAAGGAGACAAAGTGAAGTACGCTACGCATACCTTCACAGGTATTGCGTTAACATGGTGGAATACCTATCTAGAGCAAGTGGGACAAGATGCTGCTTACGCGCTACCGTGATCAGCATTCAAGCACTTGATGAACGAGAAGTACCATCCCAGAACCGAGGTCAATAAGCTCAAGTCAGAAACTAGAGGGTTACGAACACAGGGATTCGATATTACTTCGTACGATAGACGATTCACAGAATTGTGCCAATTGTGTCTGAGAGCGTTCGAAGATGAGGAAGAGAAGATCGACGCGTTTGTGAAAGGGTTACCGGAGAGAATATAAGAAGATATAAGTTCACACGAGCCTGCCTCGATACAAAAGGCATGTAGAATGGCTCACAAACTAGTGAACCAGATTGAAGGAAGAATTAAAGAACAGGCGGCCGAAGAGGCCAACGTGAAGTTAGTCAAAAGAAAGTGGGAGGAAAATGGTGATAAGAGTCACCAAAACAACAACAACTATCCCAACAATCGCAACATCAAACGCAACTACAACAAACGGTACAACAACAACAACAACTACAACAATCATCCCAACAACAATAATAACCGCAACAACAACAACAATCAGAAGCAGCTATGCCAAAGGTGTGAAAAGTATCACTTGGGGTTCTGCACCAAATTTTGCAACAAGTGTAAAAGAAATGGTCATAGCGCGGCGAAGTGTGAGGTCTACGGAGCAGGGGATAATAGAACGAAAGGAACAAATGGTGTCGGAACGAGTAATGGCAGAGCAAGTAGTGTCGGAGCAAGTTATGCCAATGTAGTTTGTTATAAATATGGAAAACCGGGCCACATTATTAGAAATTTCCCAAACCAGGAGAACACGAATGGACAAGGCCGCGGAAGAGTTTTCAATATTAATGCGGTAGAGGCACAGGAAGACTCGGAGCTTGTTACGGGTACGTTTCTTATTGACAATAAATCTGCTTACGTTTTATTTGATTCGGGTGCGGATAGAAACTATATGAGTAGAGATTTTTGTGCTAAATTAAGTTGTCCATTGACACCGTTGGATAGTAAATTTTTACTCGAATTAGCAAACGGTAAATTAATTTCAGCAGATTATATATGCCGGAATCGAGAAATTAAACTGGGTAGCGAAATATTTAAGATTGATTTGATACTAGTAGAGTTAGGGAGTTTTGATGTAATAGTTGGCATGGACTGGCTGAAGGAGATGAAAGCAGAGATCGTATGTTACAAAAATTCAATTCACATTGTACGAGAAGAAGGAGAACCCTTAATGGTGTATGGAGAAAAGGGCAACACGAAGCTACATCTTATTAGTAATTTGAAGGCACAAAAACTAATAAGAAAAGGTTGCTATGCTGTTCTAGCACACGTCGAGAAAGTACAAACTGAAGAAAAGAGCATCAATGATGTTCCCGTCACAAAAGAATTTCCCGATGTATTTTTGAAAGAATTATCGGGACTACCTCCACATCGATCTGTTGAATTTCAAATAGATCTTGTACCAGGAGCTGCACCAATAGCTCGTGCTCCTTACAGACTCGCACCCAGCGAGATGAAAGAACTGCAAAGCCAACTACAAGAACTATTAGAACGTGGTTTCATTCGACCAAGCACATCACCATGGGGAGCTCCTGTTTTGTTTGTCAAGAAGAAGGATGGTACATTTAGGTTGTGTATTGACTACAGAGAGTTGAATAAACTTACCATCAAAAACCGTTATCCACTGCCGAGAATTGGCGACTTATTTGATCAACTACAAGGCTCGTCGGTTTATTCGAAAATCGATTTACGTTCTGGATATCATCAAATGCGAGTAAAGGAGGATGATATTCCAAAAACTGCTTTTAGGACGCGTTATGGTCATTACGAGTTTATGGTTATGCCGTTTGGATTGACTAACGCACCAACTGTGTTCATGGACCTTATGAACCGAGTGTGTGGGCTATATCTTGACAAGTTTGTCATTGTTTTCATCGATGACATACTTATTTACTCAAAGAATGATCAAGAGCACGAAGAACATTTGAGAAAAGTGCTAGAAGTATTGAGGAAAGAAAAACTGTACGCTAAGTTTTCAAAGTGTGCATTTTGGTTGGAAGAAGTTCAATTCCTCGGTCACATAGTGAACAAAGAAGGTATCCAGGTGGACCTGACAAAGATCGAAACCGTTGAAAAGTGGGAAACCCCAAAAACTCTGAAGCATATACGTCAATTTTTAGGATTGGCTGGTTACTACAGAAGATTCATCCAAGATTTCTCCAAAATAGCAAAACCCTTGACTACATTAACGCATAAAGGGAAGAAATTTGAATGAAATGATGAACAAGAGAAGGCGTTTCAGTTATTGATGAAAAAGCTAACTACGGCACCTATATTGTCATTGCCTGAAGGGAATGATGATTTTGTGATTTATTGTGACGCATCAAAGCAAGGTCTCGGTTGTGTATTAATGCAACGAACGAAGGTAATTGCTTATGCGTCTAGACAATTGAAGATTCACGAGCAAAATTATACAACTCACGATTTGGAATTGGGTGCTGTTGTTTTTACATTAAAGACTTTGAGGCATTATTTATATGGGGTCAAAAGTATTATATATACTGACCACAAAAGTCTTAAACACATATTTAATCAGAAACAACTGAACATGAGGCAGCGCAGATGGATTGAATTGTTAAATGATTACGACTTTGAGATTCGTTATCACCCGGGGAAGGAAAATGTGGTAGCCGACGCCTTGAGCAGAAAGGACAGAGAACCCATTCGAGTAAAAGCTATGAATATAATGATTCACACTAACCTTACTACTCAAATAAAGGAGGCGCAACAAGGAGTTTTAAAAGAGGTAAATTTAAAGGATGAAATACCCAAAGGATAGGAGAAGCATCTTAATATTCGGGAAGACGGAACCCGGTATAGGGCTGAAAGGATTTGGGTACCAAAATTTGGAGATATGAGAGAAATGGTACTTAGAGAAGCTCATAAAACCAGATACTCAATACATCCTGGAACGGGGAAGATGTACAAGGATCTCAAGAAACATTTTTGGTGGCCAGGTATGAAAGCCGATGTTGATAAATACGTAGGGGAATGTTTGACGTGTTCTAAGGTCAAAGCGGAGCATCAGAAACCATCAGGTCTACTACAACAACCTGAAATCCCGGAATAGAAATGGAAAAACATTACCATGGATTTCATTACTAAATTGCCAAGGACTGCAAGTGATTATGATACTATTTGGGTAATAGTTGATCGTCTCACCAAGTCAGCACACTTCCTGCCAATGAGTGAAGATGACAAAATGGAGAAGTTGGCGCGATTGTATTTGAAGGAGGTTGTCTCCAGACATGGAATACCCGTCTCTATTATCTCTGATAGGGATGGTAGATTTGTTTCAAGGTTCTGGCAGATATTGCAACAAGCATTAGGGAGTCGTCTAGACATGACTACTGCCTATCATCCACAAACTAATGGGCAGAGTGAAAGGACGATACAAACGCTTGAATACATGCTACGAGCATGTGTTATTGATTTCGGAAATAGTTGGGATCGACACCTACCGTTAGCAGAATTTTCCTACAACAACAGTTATCATTCTAGTATTGAGATGGTGCCGTTTGAGGCACTTTATGGTAGAAAGTGCAGGTCTCCGATTTGTTGGAATGAAATGGGGGATAGACAGATTACGGGTCCGGAGATAATACAAGAAAGTACCGAGAAAATCATCCAAATTCAACAACGATTGAAAACCGCCCAGAGTCGACAAAAGAGCTACGCGGACAGTAAAAGAAAAGATATAGAGTTTGAAATTGGAGAAATGGTCATGCTTAAGGTTTCACCTTGGAAAGGCGTTGTTCGATTGGGTAAACGGGGGAAACTAAATCCAAGGTACATTGGACCATTCAAGATTATAGATCGTGTCGGACCAGTAGCTTACCAACTGGAGCTACCTCGACAACTCGCGGCTGTATATAACACTTTCCACGTCTAGAATTTGAAGAAATATTTTGCTAATGAAGATCTCACTATTCCGTTGGACGAAATCCAAATCAATGAAAAACTTCAATTCATTGAAGAACCCGTCGAAATAATGGATCGTGAGGTTAAGAGACTTAAGCAAAACAAGATACCGATTGTTAAGGTTCGATGGAATGCTCGTAGAGGACCCGAGTTCACCTGGGAGCGTGAAGATCAGATGAAGAAGAAATACCCTCATCTATTTCCAGAAGATTCGTCAACACCTTCAACAGCTTAAAATTTCGGGACGAAATTTATTTAACGGGTAGGTACTGTAGTGACCTGAACTTTTTCATGTTTATATATATTAATTGAGATTGATATTTACATGACTAAATGTTTCCAACGTGTTAAGCAATCAAACTTGTTAAGACTTGATTAAATGAAATAAGTTTCATATAGACAATTGATCACCCAAGTTGACCGGCGATTCACGAACGTTACAAAATTGTAAAAACTACATGTTGTGGTATATATATATATATATATATATATATATATATATATATATATATATATATATATATATATATATATATATATATATGATTGACATAATATAATGATGAGTAAGTATCTCACTAAATATATTAACAATGTGTGATATACATAAGAAATAAGATTACTAAGTTAAGAAACTCGAAATGATATATATAACGATTATCGTTATGATAACGTCTTACTAAGTACATATGAATCATATTAAGATATTGATACACTTGGTTAATTATGTTAAATAATAGGTAAATATATCATTAAGTGTATTAACAATGAACTACATATGTAAAAATAAGACTACTAACTTAATGATTTCGAAACGAGACATATATGTAACGATTATCGTTGTAACGACATTTAACTGTATATATATCATACTAAGATATATTATACATCATAATATCATGATAATATAATAATTTAACATCTCATTTGATATAATAAATATTGGGTTAACAACATTAATTGAGATCGTTAACTTAAAGGTTTCAAAACAACACTTACATGTAACGACTAACGAAGACTTAACGACTCCATTAGAATGTTTATACATGTTGTGTTTTGATATATATTCTTACACTTTTGAAAGACTTCAAGACACATATCAAAGTACTTCTACTTAACAAAAATGCTTACAATTACATCCTCGTTCAGTTTCATCAACAATTCTACTCGTATGCACCCGTATTCGTACTCGTACAATACACAGCTTTTAGATGTATGTACTATTGGTATATACACTCCAATGATCAGCTCTTAGCATCCCATGTGAGTCACCTAACACATGTGGGAACCATCATTTGGAAACTAGCATGAAATATCTCATAAAATTACAAAAATATGAGTAATCATTCATGACTTATTTACATGAAAACAAAATTACATATCCTTTATATCTAATCCATATACCAACGACCAAAAACACCTACAAACACTTTCATTCTTCAATTTTCTTCATCTAATAGATCTCTCTCAAGTTCCATCTTCAAGTTCTAAGTATTCATCATAAATTCCATAAGTATAGTTTCATAAAAATCAAGAATACTTCCAAGTTTGCAAGTCTACTTCCAAGCTTTCTAATCCATTCCAAGTAATCATCTAAGATTAAGGAACCTTCGTTATTTACAGTAGGTTATCTTTCTAATTCAAGGTAATATTCATATTCAAACTTTGATTCAATTTCTACAACTATAATAATCTTATTTCGAGTGAAAATCTTACTTGAACTGTTTTCGTGTCATGATTCTGTTTCAAGAACTTTCAAGCCATCCAAGGATCCTTTGAAGCTAGATCAATTTTTTTCATTTCCAGTAGTTTTATCCAGAAAAGTTGAGGTAGTAATGATGTTCATAACATCATTCAATTCATACATATAAAGCTATCTTATTCGAAGGTTTAAACTTGTAATCACTAGAACATAGTTTAGTTAATTCTAAACTTGTTCGCAAACAAAAGTTAATCCTTCTAAATTGACTTTTAAAATCAACTAAACACATATTCTATATCTATATGATATGCTAACTTAATGATTTAAAACCTGGAAACACGATGAACACCATAAAATCAGATATACGTCGTCGTAGTGAAACCGGGGGCTGTTTTGGTTTGGATAATTAAAAACTATGATAAATTTTGATTTAAAAGTTGTTCTTCTGAGAAAATTATTTTTCATATGAACATGAAACTATATCCAAAAATCAAGGTTAAACTCAAAGTGGAAGTATGTTTTCTAAAATGGTCATCTAGACTTCGTTCTTTCGACTGAAATGACTACCTTTACAAAAACGACTTGTAACTTATATTTCCGACTCTAAACCTATACTTTTTCTATTTAGATTCATAAAATATAGTTCAATATGAAACCATAGCAATTTGATTCATTCAAAACGGATTTAAAATGAAGAAGTTATGGGTAAAACAAGATTGGATATTTTTAATCTTTGTAGCTACGGGAAATGTTTAACAAATCTATACAAATTATATCCTAGCTAACTTATATTGTATTATACATGTATTCTAATATATTATGTAATCTTGGATACCATAGACACGTATGCAAATGTTTTGAAATATCATATCGACCCATGTATATATATTATTTGGAACAACCATAGACACTCTATATGCAGTAATGTTGGAGTTAGCTATACAGGGTTGAGGTTGATTCCAAAAATATATATACTTTGAGTTGTGATCTAGCCTGAGACATGTATACACTGGGTCGTGGATTGATTAAGATAATATATATCGATTTATTTCTGTACATCTAACTGTGGACAACTAGTTGTAGGTTATTAACGAGGACAGCTGACTTAATACACTCAAATCTTTAAAACATAATAAAAATGGTTGTAATTATATTTTGATCATACTTTGATATATATGTACATATTTGTATAGGTTCGTGAATCGATCCGTGGACAAGTCTTATTTCCGAGGAAGGAAATATCTGTGAAAGTGAGTTATAGTCCCACTTTTAAAATCTAATATTTTTGGGATGAGAATACATGCAGGTTTTATAAATGATTTACAAAATAGACACAAGTACGTGAAACTATATTCTATGGTTGAATTATCGAAATCGAATATGCCCCTTTTTATTAAGTCTGGTAATCTAAGAATTAGTGAGCAGACACCCTAATTGACGCGAATCCTAAAGATAGATCTATTGGGCCTAACAAACCCCATCCAAAGTACCGGATGCTTTAGTACTTCGAAATTTATATCATATCCGAAGGGTGTCCCAGAATGATGGGGATATTCTTATATATGCATCTTGTTAATGTCGGTTACCAGGTGTTCACCATATGAATGATTTTTATCTCTATGTATGGGATGTGTATTGAAATATGAAATCTTGTGGTCTATTGTTACGATTTGATATATATATATATATATATATATATATATATATATATATATATATATATAGGTTAAACCTATAACTCACCAACATTTTTGTTGACGTTTAAAGCATGTTTATTCTCAGGTGAATATTAAGAGCTTCCGCTGTTGCATACTAAAATAAGGACAAGATTTGGAGTCAATGTTTGTATGATATTGTGTAAAAACTGCATTCAAGAAACATACGTCGATGTAATATATTTCTATTGTAAACCATTATGTAATGGTCATGTGTAAACAGTATATTTTAGATTATCATTATTTGATAATCTACGTAATGCTTTTAAAACCTTTATTGATAAAATAAAGGTTATGGTTGTTTTAAAAATGAATGCAGTCTTTGAAAAACGTCTCATATAGAGGTCAAAACCTCGCAATGAAATCAATTAATATGGAACGTTTATAATCAATATGAACGGGACATTTCAGGTAAACACAAAAAAAAACCTTATTTTTTGGTAAAAAAAAATTTTTTACTGTAATTTTTTTTCACGTTAAATTCAGGTGGGACGGATACCCCCTTTACGATACACTAAGTACCACCCCTGATTACCCGCCCCGTATACCCGAAAAAAGGCCCGAGTCCATATACCCGACCCGTATACCCGATTACTCGGCCTGATTATCCGGCTCGTATACCTGATTATCCGGCCCGTATACCCGAAAAAAGACTCGAATATCCGTGAGATAACTCATTTATTCAAGAGTTCTTAAGTAAATAGGGACCCGAATACCCGTGGGGAAACCCGATTACCCGCTAGTTAGTAATTAGATGGAGACTCGACGGGTTCGGATCCGAATTTGGGACTGGTTTTTCTAATCGGGTTCGAATCTAGGATTACCTAAACTCGGCTCAAACCTGATTCGATGCCATCCCTACTCAAAACCAACATTCTTTCTTAACCTTTAAACAATCAGTATCATGGTTTGACAATAAGGCACCATCAATAGCATTAACCTTAGAATAATTAGTTTCATGGTTTGACAATACGGCATGATTTGTAGCGTTATTAGACAAATAGTATATAAAACACTTAACATGAGCCCCTAAAAAGTTGTCATAACACGGTGATATACATCTTTAATTGTATATGTTTTTAGTACAAACTAATTCCATTATATCACAATTTCAAACGAAGCAGAGCATATATACATCTAAATATATATAGGGATTATCAAATAACCATTTCAACTTTAATTGACAACATGAGCACGTGCATTTATATAATATTTTTCAAATATTATATTAACGTAATTTTTTAAATTTATGCAAATTGCAAATTAATTTTATATTATATAAAATATTATTCATAAATAATATTATAATGTTAATATAAAAATATATATTTTATAATTTTTTTTACAATAAAAAGTATTTTATTGGTTTCAATATATGACCATTTATATAAATCAATATTATAAATTTTTATATTAAATCAATGTATCGTTTCAAACAATATTATATTATTATTTAAAATAAATTTATAATAATAATAATATAATATATAATATTAATATACTATAATATTATATGATAATATAATATAATATTTTAGTTAATAAAATTTGTAGATCAAATCATATTAGGAAATCTAACAATTCGATTAATATATAGAAATAATTGATAAAGTGAACGCGGAATTAATAACAGAGGAGTTGTAAACGCGGCATGAATTAATCAGAAATTGACACTTAAATTATTATCTCGCACTTTATATAATGTATGTGTATATATATATATATATATATATATATATATATATATATATATATATATATACAAACACACACACACACATAACTATATATTGTTATAAAGCGTGTGTCAATAACTTTACGTGTCAATTTCTCAATTAAACTAAATTAAATAATTATATATGTCATTTTTTCAATTAAACTGAATTAAATATTGTCACGTGTCATTTTTTTAATTAAACTGAATTAAATAATAATAAATTTCTAAAATAACTTAAATATAATAAGGACTCATATTTTATCCATTAATGATAATATAATATGACTTCACGTTTTAATTATTTAACATTTAATAATCACAATCATAATCAAAACCTCTTAATCGAACCTAAGCTCAAGATTATCTACTTGTACATATGATCATTATCAACTACTTGTACCTATGATCATTATCAACTAACATAATTTGTTATTGTTCACACCTTTAATAAAGATCGTATATACTTATAAACATGCATGTTCATTTTTTTTAGATAGGTATTATGTTTCTAAAAATAAACATCTATCTTCTTACCATCTGTAAATTTATGTAGAACATTTAAGAGATATCTTATTCATATTTAAAATATATTGATAAATAAATAAATTTGAAATATTGAAATTTATTTGGTTAATTGAACTTTAATTTTAAAATTAAATGAAAAAATATCATGGTTGATCCCCAAAGTTTGTACCAAAAATCAGATTGAGACCTAACGTTTAACTTGATCATGGTTGGTCCCAAGTTTTAAGCATAATACACAGTTGGTCCTACATTTAGCTGAGCGATAATGCTATCCGTGAAGTAGTACCATGTGTGTGGCATATGAGGGCATTTTCATCCATTTCAGTTTCTCCTTAACATCTTCATCTTCATCGCCTGAAATTACTAAGAACCCTAATTTAAAAAGACGCTAAATCTCTTACTTCAAATAAAACTAAAACCAACATCATATCTAAAGTATCCGACCAAAATCAAATACATACCCAAACCAAATTACACACCCTTTTACACAAACCCATACACAAATTCACATCAATTTTACAAAAAAAAAAAAAAAAAATACCACCCCCTACACAAAATTAAAACAAACGAAAATAAGTCAAAGAAACATAAACAAGTCGATCGAATCTCAACTTAAACATGAAAATAGGAGGGTGTACAATTGATAATAAGTATTTTACATGTTCTGAATTTTCATCTAAAGAATTTGTTATTTTTTAATCGGGTGTCGTTTGCAATTTTATATAAATCATAGTCTCCTGAAATCGTATTTGAATTGATTGTTGTTGTTAAATAATGAATTTTTGGTTAGGATTACAGTCACAATTTTATTAGATGAATTGGTATGGTTTATAATATTTGGATGTATGAGAAGATGGTGAAGTGGCTAAGATGGTTTAAATAGATGAAAATGGTAGGACTTTTTTACCCAAGTGTGACTCACATGTGATTGTAATTAACGAGTTTATTTAATGATCGTTTGTTGGAGGGATTATTCATGCAAAAAAAATAAAAATTTAACGCTCAGTTAAATCTGGGACCAAACTTATATTATGTTTAAAACTTGGGATCAACTATGATCAATTTAAACTTAAGGTACCAATCTGATTTTTGATACAAAGTTTGTGGACCAATTATGATATTTTTTCAAATTAAATTCCTAAAACCTGCTTCCTATATATAATAAAAGATACCTCCTTTTGTTAGTTACTGACAAGCCTGTATTTGTTACGGGCTCATGATAATCTATCGATTATTTGTTAATGGTTCATACGGACGGGGTCATAATCTATGCGTTTGTATTCAATACAAATATTATCAGTAACAAAGAGTTTTTCATTGTAATTGTGTTATATATTATTAATACTAACATTATCGAATACTAATTTATACAATTACAGTGCAACGAGTTCATAAATAAACAAATTTTAATAATGTAATAATTTTTTTTTTTTTTTGTGGCAAAAAAAAGAAAATATATTAAAATAAATTATATACCTATATCTAAAAGGTAGAGTGAAATTGAATAGTACAATTTATTATTCCACTTTTCGCAAACTTAACCCCCTAACTTTAATTAAAATACAAATCGAACTCCCCACTTTATACGTATATTTTTCCCCAAATTTCACAAGCTTAACCCCCTAATTTTTATTAAAATACAGATCGAACTCCCACTTTACTAACTTTTTTTTTACTAATATTCAATTTTCACAAACTTAACCCCCTAACTTTTATTAAAATACAAATCGAACCTCCACTTTATACGTAAAGTTTTTTTCAAATTTCACAAACTTAACCCACTAACTTTTATTAAAATACAAATTGAACCCCCACTTTACTAACTTTTTTTTAAAATAAAACCCGAACGCTAAAAGAAGCAACTTTCACAAAAGGAACAACCCTTCAATGTTATGTCGAAAAAAATTCTTTTTTACAAAATAGATTAAGACTTTTTTTAAACTCGCATTCAAAACGGAGCCCCCGGCGCAAAGCGAGGGCACCACAACTAGTATGAGCTAACCATCAATAATGTAATAATGTAATAAATAATGTAATACACAATATCTAATTTTAATGAAGGATTTCCTTTTTATTTTACTACTTTCCAACGTCCACGCATGTGCAAGATTCTGGTAGCAATTCTTTCTTTTATTTGATTATTATTCCCAAGTGTGGCATGTGCACAAGTAATTGAGAGGTATAGCATGTACATGTGTCATTATTGTTTGATCTAATCACGTGTCTTTCGCTGTCAATTACGGATCAGATCATCACCCCACCGGCTCTATTTGTAGTGTGTCTACCGTGATGAGCTCTTAATTTCAATCTCACTCTCAATTTTAAATTATTAAGAGAGACAGATTTTGTATACATAAATAAAGAAGCAAGGGTAAAATAAATTTACTTTATCATTTTTATTCATAAATTATTTACTTTTACTTATAATATAATTACCCGGTTGGTGCTTAAATTAACATTAACATTAACATACTATCTATTAGACAAAATTTGTCGTACATGCGATGAATAGTATTATTTATATTTTCACTTTTCACAAACTTAATCCTATAACTTCCATTAAAATACAAATCAAACCCCTCACTTTATACCTACATTCTAAATTCTAAATTATTATTTATCCCATTACTAAAACTAAAAATACTGAATAATAACACCCACATCACTTTACCGACTTGTACGCTGCGCTCAAACAGTTGAACCCACAGGGACCACTACTGTGCTACAGTTTTTTTATTTATTTATTTTTTTTGGTCTCCAACGATAAAAGAAGCAACTTTCGTAAAAGAACCAACCCTTCAATGTTACCAAAAGATGTCGAAAAAATTCTTTTTTACAAAAAAATCAACTAACTTTTTTTTTCTTTTTTTTTTCTTTTCTTCCTTAACGATAAAAGAGGCAAGTTTTATAAAAGGAACAACCCTTCAATGCTACCAAAAGATGTCGAAAAACATTAATTTTTACAAAATGGATCAACTAACTTTTTCTTGAAAAAAAAAACCCGAACGCTAAAAGAAGCAACTTTCACAAAAGGAACAACCCTTCAATGTTAGATGTAGATAAATAATTTTTTTTTTACAAAATAGATCAAGACTTTTTTTTAACTCGCATTTAAAACGGAGCCCCCGACGCGAAGCGAGGACTCCACAACTAGTTTATACAAAATTACATCGACGAGCCTAATTTGTTTTGATATGGATACCCTTGATATTTGCAAATATTGCGTGGGTGGTCTCGAACACCGACAAACATTACTCAAATTCAGTTAATTGTGTTACGTGCTCCTCACATAATAGGTATTATTATCTTTTCAAGTTCTCTACTCCTTTCTTATACTTCCTGCAGAGGCGGAGGCAATGGGGTAGCCAGCGGATGTTGTGCCACCCCCATTGATATAAAAAAGTCCAAACTTTATAATAAGTGATAGGTATTCAAGTCCTTTAAGCTACCCTTAACTCGCCCAAAAAACTTTCAAGCCTGTACCAACAATTTAATTAAATGAAAATCCACCCTAGTCAGTTATCTAATTCCACGTTTAATCACAAAGTTTATCGCATTATTCAGTTCCTCCATTCGAAATTCAAGTGCAAGGTTACTTTTTTTTTTTTTTTTTTTTTTTTTGTCTTTCTTTAATTAAATGCAATTTATATTCGTTAAGATTAACTGATAATGTAATCATTAAAAAATGGGGTGTGTGAGAGAGAGTGTGAGGAGAGAGAGAGCAAGGCATGCAAGCTACAAGGCAGGGTACGGAGCGAACAGAGATCGGTTCAACGGGAGACTTCAAGCTGATTCGAAGAGACAAATAAGAAATCAATGGACATCGTTTATGTTTTTTAGTTATCCTGAGAGTTGGAACATGACAAATCTTTGGATAGCTTTCAAATCTTACGGAAACCTAAAAGACATCTTCATGGTGAGAAGAAGACTCCGTAATGGACAGAGGTTTGCATTTGCTAGATTTGGTGAAGTCATGGATAGTGATAGGATGTTATCTGCTCTGGAGTTGATCAAGTTTGATGGGAACCCGATTAAGATATTCAAAGCGTTTGATAGAGAAAAGTCTTCTTCAACAAAAACTTATGGAGTGCAACAAAATAATGGTAACCTAAATAATGCTCAGGGTTTCCATAGGACTTTCAGAGATGACCGAAAGTATAATGATGTGGCTAGGTTCTCGAACGAAGATCTGAGGAAGACAATAAATAGGAGCAAAGAAGACTTGCGAAATAAATTAAATAATAAAAAGAAGGTCAATGTTGAAGAAGAACTCAAAGATGAAAGAGTAGCTCCTATAAGCAAAAGTGATTGCAACAATGAGCTCCTCAGAAAATCCATTGTTGTGGAACTAAAGAACATCGAGCTACTTAACCAATTTGAATCGTTATGTAGGGCAGAAGGTATGGAAGAATTTTCTCTAAAATACCTTGGAGGTCTTGAGTTATTGGTAGTATGTAACTCCGAGAAGACAATAGATAATATCCTTAATTCAGAGAACCATGCTATCTGGAAGTGGTGTCGCAAAGTTGACCGTATCGGTTTGAATTATTGGTCATCTGGAAGATTTGTTTGGGTCGAAATAAAGGGTGTTCCAGTGACATGTTGGAACGAAAAGGTATTTACAGAAATTGCAAGTAAACGGGGAAGAGTTATAAAAATGGAAAATTGTGAAATTACTCAAGAGAATCAAAATCTGATATCTGGGCATGTTCTCATATTCAATACTGATATGGGTCATATTTATGGTTCTGCAAAAGTTATCATTGACAATTGTTATCTACTCCATGCATCTGTAAAGGAAAATCCACATCGTCTTATTCTACTTGAATCAGAGTTACCAGATTCTGGGTGGGATGATGATGAAAATAAGAGTCATAGTTCTGATGAATACATTGATGATACATTTGATAATTTAGATGATGAATTCCCAATTGAAGATGAAGATTTGATGCAACAAAAATTTGATAACAATCAAGATCATAACCTGAGCAACAACAATTCTGATCACTCTTCTCCGGCAATAACTCCAGACTGGAGTACAGGCAGAAAATTGAACGTTGCTGAAGATGAAAAGTCGAGTATTCGAAATGATGGTACACCTACCCAGGACAATGATGATGTCGATAACTCAGATGGTCCTACCAGGAAAGAGAACGAAAGTTGCAATGATGAAAACGCATGGATTGGGGAGCATGTAGAGCCCCAAAAAGATATTGATGACAGCGATAGTGTGGAGCCTTCATCATTCAAATCAAATACTAAAATCTCTAATTCAGCGCATATCAGTAATGGTCCATCTAACATTAATACAGATATGGGCCAAGTTAATGGGCCAGCACATGAATGTATGGATCCAATAACACAGAATGTTGAAGATAATGCAAATTATTTTAGTCCATTAAGAGTTGTTATTTTGGACTTAGACAATTCATGTAATTCTTGTGATAGTCCAGTAAGGCCCATTCCTGATATTCCAGCTAGACCCATTCAAGAGGCGGACAGACCCATTCCTAAGTCCACATCCCAGCCAAAGCAATCTAAAAATAAAGTGAATAAAGGGAATAAAGTGAAAAAAGTACCGAGAACAAAAGGGGTAAAGGGCTAGAGAAGATAGATGCAGTGAGAATGGAAAAACAGGCTAAGCGGTCGAGTAACAAGGACTGTTGTCTAACAAAACTTCGTAATTGGAAAGCTTCCTCCAGAATTCTTAATACGAAAAAGGTCGCCAGGAAAGATCAATCGAATAAAGGTGTAATTAGGTCAACCTGTACATCATGTGCAAAGGGCAACAAGGAAAATTCGAGCCATTCGAATTCCTTCAAACACGAGGTTGAACCAAGTAATCAATCTTATTCAGAAAGCAATGAGGGGCTTCAGGAGTTTAGTCGACAACTTGGATTAAAATGGATGGATAAAAACATCCAGTAAGTCTTCTGTCCTTATCCTCTTATCTTCGTTTTGCTTATTTTTCTTATGAAGATACTTTCTTTGAATATTCGGGGTTTCGGGGAAGGAAAGGAGAGTAAAGTTGGTTGGGCTAAACAACTTTGTAGATTAGAAAAGCCTTGTGTTGCACTTTTGCAAGAAACTAAATTACACACTGTAAACATTAATTGGATTCGTGGGTTATGGAGTAATAACAATTGTGATTTTGTCCAAAAAGAGATGGTAGGGAAGTCGGGTGGACAACTTATAATTTGGGATACAGACTCTTTTGAAGCCACTAATACTTTCATATTTGACTCTTGTCTTGTTGTTCGAGGTAATTGGCGGAGTTTAAATAAAGTGATCAACATTGTTAATATATACGGCCCACACGATGACCGAAAGAAACAGCAGCTATGGGAAAGTCTTCACAATCAAATTTACCGTGATCCTAGTGAGGCGTGGGTGATTGGTGGTGACTTTAATGAAGTACGGTCGGATGATAAAAGATTCAATTGTGTATATATTGAGAATAGAGCGAAAAAATTCAATGATTTCATTGAAAATTCTAGGCTAACCGATATCCCCCTTGGCGGGAGAAAATTCACCCGAATTAGTGATGATGGTCTAAAATTTAGCAAGTTAGATCGGTTTCTCGTTAATGAAGAATTTCAGTCGCTATGGAATTGCCTTTCTGCTATTGCTTTGGATCGTAAAATCTCTGATCACTGTTCTATTATTCTCAAGGATGATACAAAAAACTTCGGTCCAAAGCCAGTAAAAGTATTTAATGAATGGTTGGATATGGAGGGTGCAGAACAAATAATTCATGAAATCTGGGCAAAACAGGAAGTTGGTGGTCAACGTAAGGATTGTTGTCTACGAAACAAGTTGAAAAGAACCAAGTTTGCTTTAAAAGCAAAAAGCATCCAAAAATTCGGTAACCTTGATGGGGAAATTGATATATTCAAGAATGTCGCAAATAGTCTTGAAATTAAGGCCGAATTGGGATTAATTAATGATGATGAAAGAAATCAATGGTTGAATGCTAGAAGAGAATGGCTTCATAGAGAGAAGATTAAAACAAATATGTTGAAGCAAAAGGCGAGGATTCGTTGGGTTCTCGAAGGGGATGAAAATACCAAATATTTTCATTCTATTATTAGACGGGGTTATATCAAAAACAATATTAGAGGTCTATCAATCAATAGCGTTTGGTGTGAAGATCCACTCGAAATCAAAGAGGCAGCCTATAACCATTTCAAAAATATATTTGAAGAACGATCAGTCTCAAGGCCTAGTCTTCAAGACCTCGTGTACCAGACTTTACTTCCTAAAGAAGCAGATAAGTTAGAAGCGCCCATCCTTGAAGAAGAAATTATTGAGGCTATAAATGATTGTGGTAGCTCCAAGGCCCCTGGCCCGGATGGTTTCAACCTACGATTTTTTAAGAAATATTGGGACATAATCAAGGTCGATATCATAAATGTCGTGTCATGGTTTTGGAGGGTTGGCGAATTCTCGCGTGGATGTAATGCTTCTTTTGTCACATTAGTTCCAAAGAAAAGTGATCCAATCACCCTTAGTGATTACCGTCCTATAAGTCTAATCGGTAGCTTATATAAAATAGTTGCAAAGATCCTTTCTAATAGACTACAGAAGGTTATCCCTAGGCTCATTGGCTCGAAACAAAGTGCTTTTCTAAAAGAAAGATTTATCTTGGATGGAGTGCTTGTTGCAAATGAATCCATTGATCATATGAAATCCAGTAAGAAAAAAGGTATCGTATTTAAGGCCGATTTTGAAAAGGCGTTTGATAGTTTGAATTGGGACTTTCTAATGGAAGTTATGGCTAGTATGGGTTTCGGTGTGAAGTGGCGTAAGTGGATCCTTTCATGCCTTAAATCGGCCACTGTTTCGGTTCTAATTAACGGGTCTCCTACCCGGGAATTCTTAATTGGTCGAGGAGTGAGACAAGGTGATCCGCTATCTCCGTTCCAGTTTATACTCGCCACGGAGGGTCTAAATATACTCACTAAGGCTGTGATTGATAGAGGCCTTTTCAAAGGAATCGAAATAGGAAGTGACAAAGTCTTGATTTCACACTTGCAATACGCGGATGACACCATTTATTTTGGTGAATGGTCAGGGTAAATGCTCGTAATCTCATTAACGTTATAAAATATTTTGAATTAGCATCGGGTTTAAAGGTAAATTTTCAAAAAAGTTGTCTCTACGGTGTTGGTGTTAGCGAAAGTGAGGTTGGTGAATTAGCTCGACGTATGGGATGTCAAGCCGGTAAACTTCCGTTTATATACCTAGGTCTCCCGATAGGTTCAAAAATGAAAAAATTAAATGATTGGATGCCGGTTATTGAGAAATTTAAGAAGCGACTCGCGGATTGGAAAAGGAAAACAATGTATTTTGGTGGAAGATTGGTGCTCCTAAAATCGGTTCTAAATAGTCTCCCATTGTATTACTTCTCGCTGTTCCGCGCCCCGCCTTGTGTGCTCAAATTGCTCGAGAGTATGAGACGTTCATTTTTCTGGGGTGGGGATCTTTCTGGTTCTAAAATTTAGTGGGTCAAATGGGAAAACACTATTTTACCATATGGGGAGGGGGGGGGGGGGTTAAATATAGGGTCTCTAAAATCCAAAAACCTTGCACTTTTAGGCAAATGGTGGTGGAGGTTCAAAACCGAAGCCGACTGTTTGTGGACCAAAATTATACGGAGTATCTATGGAATTGACGGTGGCCTTCGGTTGGAGGATGGGCAAGCTCATCTTTCTGCCATAGGTACTTGGAATAACATTGTTTGTGCAGGAAAATATATTGAAGAATTGCAGATTCCCTTCAAGAGCTCATTCAAAAAGTCGCTTGGTGATGGTGATTCAACTGCTTTCTGGACAGAACCATGGTGTGGGTCAGAGTGCTTCAAAAATATGTTCCCAAGACTGTTTAGATTGGAAAAAAATAGTGCAGCAACAGTCAAGGATCGAGTCACACTTTCATCAAATAACAACGTGCTACACACATGGGATTAGTCTAGAAATCCAACAGGTAGAACATGCGGAGAGCTTACCGAACTTTCGAATCTACTTCTATCAATCAATATAGTCTTCAGCGAACAACAATCTTGGAGATGGGATCTTGCAAGCAACGACGTCTTTACGATAAATAAATTATATTCTTTGATTTAATCTGCCTTATTCCCTTCGGTGTCATCTTCTCATGAAACCTTGAGAAATAAGCTGGTTCCAAAGAAGGTTGAAGTATTTGTGTGGAGAATGTTGAAAAAAAGAATTCCGGTGCGGATTGAGCTTGACAAAAGGGGAATAGACCTTCATAGTGTTCGTTGCCCAATTTGCGATGATGGCCTTGAATCGGTAGAACACTCCATGGTTTCTTGCAGCATTTCCAAGGATATTTGGTCTCGAATCTTCAAGTGGTGGAATTTTGGTAACGTCCCAATTCTTGGCTTTAATGAAATCCTTCGTGGTAAGTCATCTCGTTCTATGTCGGCTCTCGGCTCAAAAATATGGCAAGCCGTTGAGTGGACATGTGTTTACCATATTTGGAAGAGTCGCAATCTAAAGGTTTTTAAGAACAAAGACTTGTGTGTTCCGGTGTTGCTCAATGAAATACAAATCCTAACGTTCGATTGGATCTCCAAAAGATTAAAAGGAAAGAGTATTGATTGGGAAATGTGGCATATAAATCCTTCTTTATATTCTGATCTGTGATATGTATGTGTATATGTGGTGTAGGGTTTTAGTTCATTGTAATCCTATGTTCTAAGTTTTGCCCTGTATTGTTTCGGTTCTTCCTGATTCTGGGTTAGCTCCTATTTTTGGCTGTCCAGGTTCTTGTATTTGTGTTGGTGTTAATGAAATTCTCCTTGCTTTAAAAAAAAAAAAAAATTATTATGAATATAATTATTGTCGCTAAGTTTGTATAATCGTATTGTTCTCATTTGCTTGATGCTATGAATTGTTTGAGTTATGTGCCACTAAGAATTTGATTCTTGTTGGCATAATTATCTAATAAAATTAAATAGATTATTGATAGGTTATTCAATCAGAAAACGGATCCACATGAAAGAAATTAAGATATTTTCTTGAATTTTTGTTTTGAAACTAGATACGAATCGGCTCGCGCGATACGGCGGAGTCTTTCAGGTTGCATACTCATATTTAACGTAGTGTTATGTGTTTACAGAATCAAAAATGCGTTGTTTTGAGTGTGTTATGTATGAAAGATAGCCCAAAATGTTTATCGTTTTTTAAGAAGCGTCCGTTTCGCCTAGATGATTGTGTTGTGTTCTTAAAATTGTTACGTTAAATTATTTAAGCCACCCTTATTGGTAAATCCTGGCTCCGCCTCTGACTTCCTGCTTCTAACCCTAATTTCAATGGATATTTATTTACAAATTAAATATTGCAACTAAAAACAAACATAACTACCACACAAATTAAAACCAAGATTTGATCTAAAATATATCCAAAATTAGATGGATGAGTCTAAAGTTTTTTATTATGTGAATGCCCTTAATATTTGCACATGTTACGTGTTTTGTCCTTGAATCCCTGACACTTACAGACATTACTCAAAATAATTGCCCCATGTGCTCCTCACAACATGGGTATTGATAGTGTTCAAAATATGCATATTTATCCTCACTCTATCTTTATCGTGTTGTTTGGTATTGATGGGTCTATGAGCGTTAATGATGATCATTTGGTTAAAAGATGGTGCGAGGCAAAAATAGTTCAAGAGTCCAAATTATTTCAAAAGGATCAAAACTTGAGCCTAAGGAATGAACCAAGTGAAGTTTTGGTGTGAAAAGATCAATTTCCAGCCAGGAACGACATTCTAAAAGGCAGAACGACGTTCCTATACACTAGAAAATGAGAAATCGAAGTCGGAAGCTTTCAATGCCTTAAGGAACGGGGTTCTTATTTTAGGAACGGAGTTCCTATTTCATGCCTAAAGGAACGAAGTTCCTGTTTCATGCCTTAATGAACGGAGTTCTTGTTCCAGGAAAGCCGTTCCTACCTGTTCAACCCAGAAATTCCAACTCGACTATAAATAAGGTTTTGGTTCAAAGGAGCTGCACTTTGGGAGTCATTTTGGAATCCTAAATGGGTTCCTTCCATGATTCCATCAAGATGAAGTCTAATTTGATGCTTCTAGTTCAAGATCTATGAAGATTAGTGATAGATTTTCATCATCCTTTTCCATTTCTTTACTTTCCTTCTCATTTGAGTATTGTTCTTCTTTGTTCTAGTTGTAATGATTCTTACTGTAGTTTTAATTAATTTTGTTCTTGTTTATCTTATGATGTTAGCTTAGATTTGTTTATGTTCACTTGATTACGAAACTCAATGCTTGGATTTTGCCCTAATCTATGAAATTGATGTTTGAATGAGTGATGATTATTGTGTTTGGTTGAAGAACCATTTCCATGATTATGATTGTTTTAAGCTTTATTTTAGTTACATAGATTGTTATTTGTTAAACTATCTTAGTGATTTGATTTGTGATGCATTTTGTGCTTCAACACCAATTAGTGATCTAGACAATTAATATTGGGGATTTCAAGTGATTATGTCTTTAATTTAATTGGTTTTCAAATGGGTTTTTAGTCAGAATGGAAGTGTTAGTCATTTCAAGTGACTCTTGTGATTAAGAATTTTAAGTGATTCTAATTCAAGACCAAGTCTCAATGATTTTGATAGGTCAGATCATAGTGAGAATAGAAGATGTGATGAAATTAAGTGAGACTCGGTAAGGTAAGAACAGATTCGGTATTAGAGATAATCGGTATATTTACATTCCACATCTTCTTAAACTAGTTTACAATGCAATGGCTATCTAATTAGGACTACTTAGGTTCCTTATATAGCCCTCTTCTAAGGAACCTTCTAATAAGTTTGTTTCACATTAACAATCTCCCACTTAGTGTTAAAATGTGAAAATTACAATGTAATCCTATTGAGTAATCTTGAGAGGTCCAAATGTAGCTTTCCATCTTTTGCCAGAGGGGTCAGAAAATTCAATCTGATTATCTGAAATCTTCTTTGAAGGTTTCCAGACTCCCCATGCCTTTCTTAGATCTCCCTCATGTAATGGATATTCATCCATTTCCTTGAAAATATCTTCTTTCTCTTTGACCGCAAAGAATCTCAAATTGTCTAGCTTAGATCCGGATTTTGAGATGATCTCTGATGTGTTTAATGAACTCTCCAAGACCCATTTTTATGTCAATGTCATCAAACTTACTTTGACGAAACTTGAGATACTTCAGTGCAACCTTAAGTGTACCATTTGAATATTTGTTTAGCTCGTTCGTTCGGATAAACACCTTTTCTTTTTGTGAGTTAACAAATACAAACCCTTCGGGTTCGAATTGTATTTGAAACATTCTCATATCCTCCAGTCCCTCTGTTAATTGATTCGAATAAGTAATTCAAATCTTTTTCCTTTTAGGTTCGAGACCAATTTGAAAGTCCTCTCGTCTCATCAGTTCAATTGTCTCTATCATGTATCTCATTACAGCCTCCAAAGCTTGAGTTTTAGCATAAGGTTGAGTTGTGAGAATACAGAGGTAGTTGTAGATGTGAATGATGTCAAGCATATCCAAATTCTGAAAATCAGCTTCTGTAAACTTGTACTCCTTCGCATCTTCTCTAATAACATGGAACTGACTAATGACGTCTTTATCAACACTTATTTCTACTCCGACCCGAGTAATATCCAAAACTTCTGTTAACCGATACTTTCTTTGAAGCCACAAATCATCTTCATTTCTGTTAATGTGTTTCCTCCACATAAACTGATATCAGTTCCTTTCATTAGCTAGAAGCAATCGTGAACCAATATAGGTAAACCTTTCACTTCTTGGCGTCTCGTTCATGCGGAAGATCTTATAAGCATTTTCTTCGATGAATGTGTTCCTTAGCGTCATGAAATCATGTTCAACTCCCAATTATAGTCTTTGATCCCGATTCTTAAAGTATAAACCATGATTGTACTTAAACCAGGAATTCACTGTAGCACTTGATGTTGAAGCACCAGAAGTTGAACTCTCACTTGCATTTTTCGGTTTGAACTCAATGAAGGTGTAGAATTTGATGATTGATTAGTAGGATTTGTCGTATTATCAGTTGGAACATTGTCATCTTCAATGTGATCAAAGATGTCATCTAGATTTGGATAACGTATAGATCATCTCCATCTTCATCATTAGAATCCATCTCATCATCACTTTCAATAGCTGGATCCTGATTCCCTTCATCAACTATCTCTACGTTCTCAGAAATAGTAGAAACTGAAGATAATTTACTTAGTATGACAAACCCATCATCAACAGTTTTCTCAAGATAGTAGTCACTTAAATTCAAATCCTCGTCAACCGATCCACTTTCAGCTTCAGAATGAATAATCGGAATGATCACTTGCTCAGGTTCCACATTTTCAATATCATCGTCATGAGAAGAAACCTTTTCCGATTCAGTATGAACCTGTTGAGCTTGAGAAGTTGAAGCTAACCTCGCACCACCACCCCTTGTTGATATATCCAATGTAAGAAATTCTCCATCTACTCCTATCCCCCCCTCATGACTATTCTGAGGATCAGAATTGTCATGTTCATCATCACGTTGAGGACTTAGTAGAGAAGAGAAAGAAGTAAGTGGATGTCGTACTCTAGTATGAAACATTGATTAGAGCGAAGTACGTCTAAGAACATCAAGATTTATTCTAGAAAACATACGACTAAAATATTCTTGCTCCAAAGCATCATAGTAATTTGGTGAACGTGGGGGTGATGGTGGAAAAGTAACAATTGGAGCAGATGCAGCAGCATCTGTTGAAGGTGATGTCGGTGGAAGTGTTTGAGTTGTCGTGCGGGCGGGTAAGGATAATTGTGCGGTATTATTCTTATATGTAGGGTTGTACATACTACTAGTCAGATTCGTGATATCCCCTTCTGATGGAGGTTGGGCAACAACCAGAGTTGTCACCGGCAAAGATTCTTTCAAATCATCCGCCTCAATGACTTTAGTCTCATGGGACTCTGACAGAGTAGCAGAACTACACGTCGGTTTAGCTCTCGGGAAAATATGAATATCTCCGACTCCTGAAGTCATCAATATACCATGAGGTGGCACATCTCTTTCAGTTAATGACTCATCCTCCAGACCCTGAGATTCAGAATCCGAAAGAGAAGTGGTTTGAACCAATGGATCAATTTCTTGAACCAAAGGATCAGTCTGCTGGAAGTCTGATAAATATCTCGAAGGATTGTCATGTTAACTCGTTTCCATATGACACGGCAGATCTCCCTAATCGAGATAAGCCAGACCTCCAAGCCCTGTTTGACGTTGAGGTAATACGACATCACTAGGGTGAAGTATATCAAGAGGATTTCCAGCCGATATGCAGGGTGCCTTTTCAAGGTTTTTCGGCTCCCCTTCGGTCGTTCTGGACTTCAACGATTGAGTTTCCTCAATCGATTGAGTCAATGCAGACTTTACTGCAGAGGAAGACTTTACTTCCTTTTGAGATGCCGAAGCATCTTTGCCGGTAGGATTTATTGTTAAATCCTGTTTAGATTGGATGGGCTTATTGGCCTTTTTACCATCCTTGACTTAAGCTCTCTTGCCTACCGAAGCTTGCGCTTCATTTAGTGTAGGGCTTACTGTTATTATTGGATGTGATTTGGAGATAGGTGAGGGTGACCTAATAGGTTCTAAGTCTTGATCCGTATCACCAATGGTTGGAGTAACTGTTGGGCGTACAATAGGAGTCGAAGTACTAGATCTAGTTACTCATTGGGTTGGCGGAGGTCTGAATCATCTCATCAAGCATATAATGTGTCCTCTTCTGCGTTTGTTCGGGAGATGATTCAGTTGCTGATGAATCAGTGTCACTGCCCTCAGGTGTGGTGGATAGGGTAGGTTCAATCCTAAGCGGACTAGGTTCCCTGATCCTCACGGGCTGAGCTTGTTGTGCTACCCTAGGGCGTTTTAGGTTTATCCTAAGTGGAGGATTAGCTAGCCCTGGTGGTTGTACTACAAGTTCCTCTACAACCTCTGGGGCTGGAACCGTGGCTGGTTCAATTTGTACTTGTTGTACCGAGTTCGGAAGAGGTATACCTACCACCTCAAAGTAAGACGCATTCTAGCGTCTAGGGGTTCAGCTAGCCTCACCAACCAATTCGGGATTGGCGCAGTGAATTGATTGTTAGAGATCACCGGGGTATTCATCTTTACCTCCCTAAAATGAACCATCTGGATTCCCTGTGTACCTGGAACAAATATATTTGCATTTCTGCAAGCAGTTATAGCTTCGTGAATGAAGATACAGAAAAACCTTTCACAAGGAACATATGCATTCCTTGTCTTATCCACCTGAGCTTGTACCAGATCCCACAAAAGTTCTGCATAGCCTGGGTTTTCCACTCTAGAAAATGAGTAGAAGAGCTTCAGCAGTGGGACCGTTAAGCTGTCAGATCCACTCCTTGTCATCAGAAGACACCTGTTGATAATCTAGAAGATCACGTACCACCGGAAGTGTAGATACTGATGTGTGCAGGGTAGTGTACGAAATAGTTATATATTTACTACGAAATACTATTAAATACGATACAATTTTACACAAGTTATTTATTTATTTATAGAGTGGATATACCTAAACCTTGCTACAACACTATAGGTAGTGTACCTAATCGTACAGTAGTGTAGTTTTTAGTAAGTCCGGTTCGTCCACAGGGAACTAGCCAAGTTTAACGCTATATTTTTTTAAAAACTATATTTGTATATATATATATATATATATATATATATATATATATATATATATATATATATATATATATATATATATATATATATATATATATATATAAAAGGGGGTTTTACCGTTTAATGACTGGTTTGTCGATTTTATGTCTTAAGTCGCAGTTAAAACCTAATGTAAAATATTAAAAATACAAATGACTTAATTTAAAGTGTAAATTAAATGATGATAATAAAAGTGCAATAATTTAAAGTGCGATAAATAAAATGACGATAAATAAAATTTCGATAATTAAAAAGTACGATAATTAAAAGTGCAATAAATAAAATGACAGTAAATAAAAGTGTGATGAAATATGAAATAAAGGAATTATGCTTATTTAAACTTCCATAATCATGATGTTCGATGTATTGATTTTAGTTTATTACCATGGGTTAATTTTCCTTTGTCCTGGATTATTCGATATGTCCATCTGGTTTTTGTCCATAACAGTCCATCAGTCATAAATATAAAGTGCGAGTGTCCTCGTCAAATTATCCTTATCACTTCTTTATTCTTCACACTTTGTACATCAGTAATTTTGATTTGGCGGTATGAACAATGATAGTAACGTTGTGGTTTACAGTCCCACATGACTATGAAAATTTAGATCCTTTAGGAAATTGGATCTTTATGAAAACATTTGATCTTTTGAAAATTCAATCTAGCTTTTACCCTATATAAGTTTTCTAGAATAACCCTTCACCGGTGTTTGCAAAATATTTTTGTGGGTTTTGTGGGTTTCAGATTTGAAAATTTTAGCTCAAAACTTATGGTTTTATGTCACCCACTTGCTAACCTTGTATTGAAAAAGCAACACGTCCGGTATACTTGCTCCGTATATTACCTTTTGGTAAACTACCGTCCGGTTGTAAAGGAAAGCGTTGAACAAGCAACTGTTAAGGCAATGTCTAATGACATGCTTTTGATTATGGTCTATAACGTGTCAGATGCAATTACTATCCTTTGTAGGAGCAATAGTCAAGATCACCCTATAGTTTTTTGGTTTGGCACAAGGTGCTGTCTTCGACCATGCTATGCAACCATCATTCTTACGGTTGACACCCGATTTGGTTCAGGTGACCTAATGAATTCCAGGTGAATTCCTAGGATTTTACGTTCAATGGTAATGAACGCATTAGAAATGGGTTTTCAGAAAACAAATCGGTTTGTAATTTGATCAAAATATTTTCTCGTTCAAGCTCGAGTTTAGATATCATCGAATTTCATGAGTTTGAATTCTCAATCTTTAAAGTCAATATCAAGGATTGAGTAATATCAGGCTTAAAAGCTGATTTTTGATCTTTAAGGAGATTATCCTTTCTGGGGATCTGATTCATTAGTCTTATAAGCTAATTTGCATGGTGCCCCCCATTGTACGAGACAGATCCTCTCATGGTTAGGATAAGTCTGACCACTTGGCGACCCTGTTTGATGCTGAGGTTTGTAGATTTCCAGCTGATTTTCGAGAAAACTTTTCAAGGTTTTTCGTAGTCTCTACAACTGGTCTGGACGACAACTTCCTAACATAAATCAAGAAGCGCGTGTATTTTTCTCAGAAGACTTTACTTCCTTTTAAATTTCATTTATATTACAATAAACTGGGTAAAACTGATTAATATCGTCCAAAACAAAAATATCTTCAATTATTTGTACAAAAATATGTGATATATGTTCTAAATAACTTGGTAAATTTTTCCCACACTTGGCTTTTATTTTCCTTTCTTTGCCTTTTTATTTTCCTCTATTCCATTTTAAATAAATTCTAACATTTTAGGTTGTTTCTCAATTTATGTCCTTTCCGAGGTAACAATAATTTCGGTGTTAACACCTAGTTTTATCGTTCATAAATATGTATAAACATGATTTTGAGTTCATTTAGTTGAAAATTTTGAAATTTTTTACTAGAATTGGGTAGTCAGTATATAAGACTAGGGCTGTTCTTTATTATCAGAGAGCATTAGATTCTAATACAACTACTGCGTTACTAGTATTTTTAATGGTAACCAAGTGTTTAAATTAAAAATTTTAAAAATCCGAAAGAATTTAATCCTTTCCCACACTTAAGATCTTGCAATGCCCTCATTTGCAAGAAATCAGTACAATTTAAATTATTGAGGGTGAGTAGCGTAGAAAAATGATTAAATTTTACCAAAGTGTCCAAACATATTGGCGTTTATTTGTTGAATGATAAATGATGCACATCATTTGTTCATTTCTGCAGTTGTTATTTCACATATATTTTGCATCTTGTCGTCAAAATTAGTTACTTTTGCTGAACTTGATGCCAGTCTTTGAAAATGCGCTGTTTTACCCTGTTGTGTACATGAAATAAAATACATACAATATAAATATAAACATGCATGGTAATTTGAAATGGGACTTAATATCTCACTTTCAAATTACAAAAATGAAATATTAGTACAAAATAATAAAAATATTAAAAATTACATTAAAAATATCACAATATTTATATGTTTTAAACATAAGTAAATAAAAATAATAAAAGATAAAAATCACCAACGGGAACTGTATCAATCTGGATAGGGGTTCCAGTTCATGTCGTCGGTCGGGTTCCACGGTTGGTTATAGGTGTACTGATAGGCCTGGTTAGGGTCGTAGAGAGTAAATGGTGGTCGCATATCGGGCTGGTGTGGCGGATAGTAAGCAGGTTGGGTCGGTACGTAGTTATTTGGTACCTGAGGTGATAGCTGGCTCATGATCTGGTGCTGATGATAGTGCCATCTATCATGCTGTCGTTGCCTGGAATGCTCGTACACATTATCGGCGTGCCACTGCTCGAACTGACTATGTCTATCCGCGTTTTGTCATTTCTACCTCATCTATACACTGGTAAATGTCAGTAACAGCCTCCCTAATGACATCCCTAATGTCATCCGGTTCCTCCATTTCCTCATCTGAACCTCTCTCTACCTGTGGATGACGACCCTCATATGGTACTGCCTGATTGCGTCTGCTCTTTAATACCTTTGCACCTTTAATACCTTTGCACCCTGATAGACCCGCAATCCTAAAGTCTCAACCTATTCCCTACATACCATCAGTGAACCCCCTTGATCCCTATCTACACCTAAATACTCTCCAATGAGAGTAACAAAAATACCTCCTCCTATTATTCTCCCGTCCTGTATTCATTCCACCATTTTGGACAGATAAAAACCAACACAGTAGGGGATATTAACAAAGCTTCTAGTGTTTCGAATACACTTAAGATAAAATAAATCGTGTTGAGTCACTTTCTCCTTGTTGTTACCTCTTTGTGTATTCGAATTAGCTAAAAATCTATGTATAATACGAAGCTCGGCTTTGTTAATATCTAAATAGGAGTGTCTTCCTCCTCGCGTAAAAACATTATAATTTGACATACGCCTCCAGATGGCGTCAGCGTCAAAATTCCTATCTACCCTTTCACCATGATAAATCAAATTTGTACAATTAGGTAGTAGTAATTCACCAGGAGTGTAAATCTGTAAAGCCCTGGCCATGTCCAGCATGGACATCCTATACATCCTACGGCCAAGTAAAGATCTAAGAAAATTCCTATCATCTAACCTAACTACATCCGCATCAAGTGATATAGTACTCATAAGCTCAACACACCACTCTTTATATACAGGCCTACGAATGGTGAATAAACGTTCCCAATCGGGAAAAGAAGAGTTCCCATACCTTTGGATCAGATACTGCCTAACTGAGTTAGCTAGTTGGACCCTTTCCAAAGGCTCCCAATCGATTACCCTCGGTACTTCTACATTTTTCGGTACCAATTTAAATTTGTTACTTTGGTACGTCGGCTAATCTTCCCAGCTTCGATCAAATCTCAAATTGGGATGCAACTGTTCTTCATGAATCGTTGGGTGTTCTATTATTGGATGAATCGGAAATTGTACATCGGCATTAACATATTCTTGTCGCGGATCATAATACGGTATGTGTTGATCATTATGATATTGTTGTTCCTGTTGTTGCTCCGGTTCGTGATATTGCATCTCTGGCTGTGGTTCCGAAGCAGGTTGCCTAGATGATGATGATGCACCATCAGTATCGGTATTTCTCTGCAAAACACATTAAACACAAAATTTGTGCATCCAAATATGCATTAGTGTTAGCAAAATAAAAAATTAAAACAATTACAATAACATGTTCAATCAAAATTAAACTTATACACATTTTCACAATTTTAACAATTCTACACTTTTTCAAATAAGCATATATGAAAATGTTTACAAAGTTCATAAGCATTCAACTTAAATAACATGTTAAAATAACCATTACTAGTAATTAAACAAGTTTCAAATGGCATTTACATCAATTTAATCAAGTTCATGAATTTTAGACTTAAAAAGTCCACTTTAATTCTCAAAAATCATGTTTAGGATCAAAGTTTGGATCATTTAGCTACCTAAACATGTTACACTACTTAATTTAGCAATAATTCACGACAAAAATCGGCCATAACCTGTTTATATCAAAAGCCTCAAATTGCTCAAGAACACAAACCCTAGATTTCTAAAAATTTTGAAGTTTTTGGCTTCAAATCATGACAAATAGTATCAATCTAGGTTATACATGCATAATATACTAACAATTTAACTCTAATTACACTAGAAATTAACAAAATTAAATTAGGTAAAATTTAGCTCAAGAACACTATAATTCAAATTTAAAGAGTTTTAGAGGTGAAATCTTTACCTTTCTGCTTCCCCATCTGAGAAAAGACATGATTATAGCAAGAAATTTGATGAATTTTGGTGAAAAATGGCGAATTTTTGAGTGTGTTTATGGATGTGTTCGTGTATGTTTGTGTGTGTTATGAGACAGAACAGAACACTCGATGGCTTTTGTTCCTAACCAGATTTCTGGCCTCATGCGATCGCATGAGGTTACAGGGTAAATCCCATGCGATCGCATGGGTCCCTGCTTTTCTTTTTTTTCTTTTTTCTTCTTTTTTTTTTATATAAAAACCTTATACTTTTAAAACAAATAATTAATTAAAAATTAAAAATTTTGTTTCTTTTCAGGATGAGGGCGTTTCGGATCGTTGTCCTAGTCCGTCTCTAATCAAAATTTTAAAATTTGTCACTTTTTAAGTGTCGTTTTAAAAGCAAAGATTTTTGGATTTTTTTAATTTTTTTGGTATACTTTAATTCAATAAGATTAAAAATAATGATAATAAAATTTTTCATCCCTCCCTTGGGTAAAGCAATTTCGGTTCAACGACCTAGTCTTCAACTCACGACGAATTTTAAAAATCATATTTTTAACTTAATGAAATAAAGTAAATTTTTGTTTTTAAATTCACACCATAATTAAATTTAAGATGCATAAAATTAAAAATTCATATAAATATCATTAATATTTTTATACATTAATTTTACAAACTTATATTAAAAATATTAATTTTTTTAAAATACTTAAAAACTTAAATATATTGATTTTAAAAATTTACAATAATAATTTAATATTTATATATTAATTTTAAAAACAAGGTAAAAATTAAAATTAAAAATCTTTTTGGTCTTTTATCCCACTTTAATCAATCAAATATTATCAAAAATATACGCCCCTCTTTTGGGTAAAGTAATTTCGGCTCCATAACCTAGTTTTACTCCTGACGAATTTCTGAAATATTTTGGATTGATTGATTAAAGATATTTATACCTTAAGAATAAACGGTAAATTTAGCAGTGATGTAATAAATTTTTGTATGATATCAATAATTTCGGTTTCGCATACCTAATTTTATTGAATATCAATTTAATACTTTATAGCGAACGATTCAGAGTTTATTATCAAAAGGTTAAAAGCAAATAAAAATAAAAACAAATAAAAGCTGTACATACTTACCTGTGAGATTGAATTCTCAGAGACTTGCTTTAGCCGACTCATAGGAGAGTCGTGTGATTTGGTTTTCCATAGCTACATAAGTATAACCTCAATTCTTCAATAACTTTTCTTCTAAACATATGAACGGTCCTTCTCTGCATAGAGTAACAAATTCAGTATTTGAATATGTTTGATTGTTCGAACATTTACCTTCGTGTGACCATTTTCCGCATTTATGACATCTTTCAAGGTGTTGTGCTCTTCTTTTTGTTGCGAATTTTGATTTTCCTTTACCAGAATGTATCTTATGATGATCTTTCCTGAGTTCTTTCCTTACTTCGTCCATTTTTCCTCTTATGAATGATACCAGTTCACTCGGGAAGATGTTATTATTACGTTTAGTAATCATAGCGTGTAGTAGTAGACCATGATTCAGATCAAAGGAATTCTTCATCTCGTAAAACCTAAAAGAAATAAAAATTCAGAATGGAGGGAGAAGACTAGTTCTTTAGGGTCTGCTAGGGAAAGACCATTCGGATTCCATTCTCGAGAACTACACGAAAACAGAATATCTAACTCTAACAGAATTACATATTACCCTAAAAAGATTTGAATCTTCCCACACTTAGTTAGCTGTGGTGTCGAAATTGTGATTAACTTCATCTTCAACTTCCATTAGATTATCTATGTAATGTTTAACTCTGTGACCATTAACTTTAAATTCAATCCCATTTGAATTTATTAATTCTACTGTTCCGTATGGGAAAACTCTTTTGACTATGAATGGTCCAGACCATCTTGATTTCAATTTTCCAGGAAATAGCTTGAATCGTGAATTGAAAAGAAGAACTCTGTCTCCTTCTTTAAATTCTTTTGAACTTCTGATTCTTTTATCATGCCATTTCTTCGTTCTTTCTTTATAGATTAACGAATTTTCGTATGCTTCATGTCTCAATTCTTCTAATTAGTTTAATTGACTTAACCGTAGACGTCCGGCTTCATGTAAATCAAGATTACATGTCTTCAAAGCCCAAAATGCTTTGTGCTCAATTTCTACTGGAAGATGACATGCTTTTTGGTAAACGAGTCTGAAAGGTGTGGTGCCAATTGGAGTTTTGTAGGCTGTTCTAAAAGCCCAGAGTGCATCCTCCAATTTCATGGACCATTCCTTCGGATTTGATCCTACGGTTTTCTCTAGAATACGTTTTAAAGCTCGGTTGGTATTTTCAACTTTTCCACTTGTTTATGGATGATAAGCGGTTGAGATTTTATGAGTTACTCCATATCTTTTGAGAATTTTCTCAAGTTGATTATTACAAAAATAAGTACCCCGATCACTTATTAAAGCTTTCGGTGTTCCGAACCTTGCAAAAAGATGTTTTAAGAAGTTAACTACAACTCGTGCATCGTTAGTTGGGAGAGCTTGTGCTTCCGCCCATTTAGATACATAATCAATGGCAACGAGAATGTAGAGATTATTATGAGATTTTAGAAATGGACCCATAAAGTCAATACCCCAAATGTCAAATACTTCACATACTTGAATGACATTTTGTGGCATTTCATCACGTTGACTTATTTTTCCGGCCCTTTGACAAGCATCACAGGATTTACAGAGAAGGTGTGCGTCTTTGAAAATTGTAGGCCAATAGAATCCAGCATCATATATCTTTCTTGCTGTAAGTTGAGGCCCATAATGCCCTCCTGTTGGTCCTGTGTGACAATGGTTTAAGATTTGACTAGCTTCATCTCCAAATACACATCGGCGTATTATTCCATCGAGACAACTTTTAAACAAATGTGGATCTTCCAAAAAATAGTGTTTTATATCACTAAAGAATTTCTTTTGTTTTTGGTACGACAACCCTTTTTCAAGGAATCCACATACTAAATAGTTTGCATAGTCTGCAAACCATGGAATTTCATTATAATCGATCTTCAATAGATATTCATCAGGAAAGTTATCTTGTATAGCCGATTCATTTAGAACTTCTAATTCGGGATTCTCAAGACCAGAAAGATGATCAGTGGCGAGATTCTCTGCTCCCTTTTTATCTCGGATCTCAATATTGAACTCTTGTAAGAGTAAGATCCAACGGATTAATCGTGGTTTGGCATCTTGTTTCGAAAATAAGTATCTAAGAGCAGAATGGTCGGTATAAACCACCGTTTTAGCTAGAACTAGATATGAACGAAATTTGTCAAAAGCAAAGACAATAGCAAGGAGTTCTTTTTCAGTAGTTGTGTAATTCGTTTATGCTCCTTGTAATGTCTTACTAGCATAATAAATAGGTTGAAATCATTTTTCAATCTTTTGTTCTAAAACGGCTCCCATTGCAAAATCACTTGCATCGCACATGAGTTCAAATGGTAGATTCCAATTTGGAGTTACCATGATCGGCGCATTAGTGAGTTTTTCTTTAAGAATATTAAAATATTTGATTCATTCATCCAAAAAGATGGATGGAGCATCCTTTTCTAGGAGTTTATTCATAGGAGTGGCAATTTTAGAAAAATCTTTTATGAAACGTCGGTAAAAACCGGCATGCCCTAGAAAACTCCTAACTCCTCTAACATTGGTAGGATGTGGAAGTTTAGCAATTACATCTACTTTAGCTCTATCCACTTCAATTCCTTCCTTTAAAATTTTATGACCAAGAACGATGCCTTCTCTAACAATGAAATGGCATTTCTCCCAATTAAGTACTAAATTTGATTGTTCGCATCTAATAAGCATTCATTCAAGATTAACTAGACATGATTCAAAAGTATCACCGAAGACTGAAAAGTCATCCATGAAAACTTCCATGCATTCTTCTATCATGTCGTGAAAAATAGCCATCATGCACCTTTGAAAGGTTGCAGGGGTGTTGCAAAGTCCAAATGGCATGCGTTTGTAAGCAAAAGTACCATAAGGGCACGTGAACGTGGTTTTCTCTTGGTCCTCGGGTGCTATTGGAATTTGAAAGTATCCGGAAAAACCGTCAAGAAAATAATAGTGACTGTTCCCGGCTAATCTTTCCAACATTTGATCAATGAAAGGTAGGGGAAATTGATCTTTTCTGGTGGCGTCATTTAATTTTCTATAATCAATACAAACACGCCATCCTGTTACAGTCCTAGTAGGAATAAGCTCATTTTTTCAGTTGTGATGACAGTCATGCCACCCTTCTTAGCAGTTTAATAATTTCTTTCTTAACAACATCTTGCATATTAGGATTTAGTCTTCGTTGGCATTGCACATACGTTTTATGGCCTTCTTCCATAAGGATTTTATGTGTGCAATACGAAGGACTTATGCCTTTAATGTCATGAATTTTCCATGCAATAGCTGGTTTATGAGCTTTTAACACAGAAATGAGTTGAGATTTTTCATTTTCCGTAAGAGAAGATGATATTATTACAGGTAATTCAGATTCACCATGTAAATAGGCATATTCTAAATGGTTTGGAAGTGGCTTTAACTCTAATGTCGGTGGTTCTTTTATCGATGATTTGTATCGATATCTGTCTTCTTCTTTTAGCATTTGAATTTCTTCTGTTATTGGTTCATATCCATTAGCCATGAGTGCGGCTAACATTTTAGCTTCATCAATTGGTTCAGTTCCTTCTCCTAAAGAACATTCTCCTGTTCCTTGTAATTTTGGAAATTCTTCTAACAATTCTGCATGTGAATCTATAGTTTGAATATAATAACATGTATCATCTGCAGATTGAGGTTGTTGCATGGCTCTATCAACATAAAAGGTAACACTCTCGTCCTCTATACTTAGGGTCAGTTTCTTACCGAACACGTCTATTATTGCTTTAGCTTTGTTTAAGAATGGTCTTTCTAATATGAGAGGAACTCGAGAATCTTCTTCCATGTCCAGAATAACAAAATCTACTGGAAATACTAAAGGACCAACTTTAACTAACATGTTCTCCATTATCCCTCTGGGATATTTTACTGATCGATCGGCTAGTTGTATACTTATTCTTGTTGGTTTCAATTCTCCGAGGTCTAGTTTAGCGTATAGTGAATACGGCATTAAATTTATACTTGCACCTAAGTCTGACAATGCTTCTATTGAACTAAGACTTCCCAGAAAACATGGAATTGTGAAACTTCCTGGATCTGAATGTTTTTCTGGTATCTTATTCAACAGCACTGCAGAACAATTAGCATTCATCGTAGCAGCCGAGAGTTCTTCCATTTTCTTTCTATTTGTGATTAGATCTTTCAAGAATTTAGCATACCTTGGCATTCCTGAAATCACATCAATGAAAGGAAGATTGACATTTATTTGTTTAAACATATCCAAGAATTTAGATTGCTCGGCTTCAAGTCTTTCTTTTCTCATTTTACTCAGGTAAGGAAGTGGTGGTTGGTATGGTTTAACATAAGGCTAAGCCTTAACTGTGTTATCTTCATTAACCTTTTCAACTACCGGTTCTGTTTCCTTCTCTTGCTCATGTTGTGGTGCCTGTATAGTAGGAATAGAATCATCAGAAATTACAAGTATTTCAGGTGTTTAAGTGTAATACCACTTCTCGTGGTAATGGCTTTAGCTGTTTCATTCCGGGGGTTAGCATTTGTATCGCTAGGTAGACTTCCCGGTTTTCTTTCACCTATTAACCTTGCTAGGTTGCTTACTTCTTGTTCCAAATTTTGAATCGAAGCTTGTTGATTTCTAAATGCTTGAGCATTTTGTTCATTAGTTTGTTTCTGAGATGTGAAAAATTGAGTTTGAGATTCAACTAGCTTCGACATCATGTCTTCTAAATTTGGCTTTTTATCATCGATTTGTGGTGGTTTATTTTGAAAAATAGGTCTTTGCTGGTTGTAAGTATTATTGGATACTTGTTGATTGCTAGGACCTTGTTGGTTGTTGTATGGAACATTTCAGTTATAATTCTGATTTTGATTGTAGATTGGTCTTGGCGGTTGATAATTATTCTGATAATTATTTCCAGGCATTTGGTTCATGTATGAAACATTCTCTCTTTGTTCCATTATTTGTTCAATACTGAGACAATCTTTTGTCAAATGTGGTCCTCCACACTGCTCACAACTAATTCGTATTGAGTGAATATCCTTAGTCATCTTTTCCATTCGTCTCTCGACAGCATCTATCTTTGCAGACATGGAATCGAAGTCATGGCTAGAATTGGCTCTAGCCGCTTTAGATGATCTAACGATGTCTTTTTCATGATGCCAATCATGTGAGTGGGAAGCAGTGTTATCAATAATTTTGTAAGCTTCAGTTGCGGTTTTCTTCATAATGGAACCACCAGCTGCTATATCGATGTCTTTTCGTGTAGTGATGTCACATCCTTGGTAGAATATTTGTACTATTTAATAAGTGTCTAAACCATGTTGCGGACATCCTCTTAATAACTTTCCAAATCTTGTCCACGCGTCATATAGTGTTTCATTTGGCTTTTGTGTAAAAGTAACAATTTCTCCTTGAAGTCTCTT
This sequence comes from Rutidosis leptorrhynchoides, assembly GCF_046630445.1. Lineage (NCBI taxonomy): Eukaryota > Viridiplantae > Streptophyta > Magnoliopsida > Asterales > Asteraceae > Rutidosis > Rutidosis leptorrhynchoides. Next base: position 87,699,027 of record NC_092343.1, read on the forward strand.
TAAGAAAATTTTCAACTAAAATATCCCATGTATCAATCGCCCCTTCAGGTAACGATTCTAACCAATCTTTGGCTTCCCCCTTTAAAGTCCAGGGAAATAACATGAGATAGATCTGGTCATCCTCCGCTTCTCGGATTTTAAATAGAGTACAAATCCTATTAAAGGTACGAAGATGTTCGTTCGGATCTTCCTTCGGCGCACCACTAAATTGGCATTGATTAGTTAACATGTGTAGGATTTTTCCTTTGATTTCATAATCTGGCGCATTAATGTCTGGTTGAGTAATGGCATGACCTTGGCCAGTGCGTTTAGCTCTCATTCGGTCTTCCATACTTAGAGGTTCCAGATTCTCCATGATTGAATTTGTTGAATCTGAATCACTAGAGGATTCTGATTTAATGGTTTCTTCCTTGACAATTTCTGGATGAGTGATTTGTGGTTCAGGAGGAATGATTAGTGGTTCAGGATCTCTGAATTGTCCCTGAATATCCTCCGGATTCTCAATTGTGAGGTCGGGTTCAAAAAATGGATTATCGGAAATTTGAATTGGAGTACTTGGTCGACTTGATGACGATTCTAAAGAAAAATCAACAGCGACAATATTGGCTAGATGTCTTGATCGAGTTACAGGTGGTGAACGTATGAAAGGTGGTGAACGTTTTGCTCGGTGCATTCACAGAATATCCTATTAGTTATAAAAGATAAAAATTATATAAGTTATCAAATTAATAGACTTTTCTGATTTTGCCCACATTTCAAATAGCCAATAGATGCAGCAGGTAGCCAGGACCCTTTAAATCGAAAGCCCACAACTCGCCACTAACAAATCCAACTATTACTACGAACCAGAAAATTTGGATGTCTATCAATTTAACCGCTTAAAATAATTTTTTGTCGAAATTTTGAAATAAAAATCTATGTCCTAAAAACTAGAGCGTAGAAATGAGAAAGAAAAAGAGCGCGTCGAAAAACGTCGAAAAATAAAAGGTCGAAAAAATAAGCGTCGAAAAATAAAAGTCGAAAAACAGTTGAAAAATAAAAATAAGAAAATAAAGAAACGAAACTTAGAATTCTAAAAACTTAAGTCTAAAAGTTGCGTCTAAAGGTATTAAAGCTTAAAAGGAATTCTATATCCAAAACGGCAATAACTTAAGAAGTACTAAAATCTTAAAACGGCGTCGCAAAATTCTAAAGCACCTATATCTTAGTCTAAAGAAAAAGTACTTAAGGGATTTTACGGCAAAGCCTAAAAATCTAGAAATATAAAATACTACGGCAAAAACTAAATTTAAAACTAAGTACGAACGATAAATTACAAATTACAAATTAAACGATTAAAAAGATACAAATATAAAAATAAAACTTAAAGTTATAAAAGTATAAATTTTTTATAAAAATATTATTTTTATATTATTATTTTATAAAAGTATTAATTTTATATAATTAACTAAAACTATAATAATCTTAATATTACAATTTAAATAATAAAATTAAACCTAATATTAAACTTTAACTAATTAAACCCTAATTAGGGTTAGTTATTACTAATAATTAATAATACTCTGTAATTAATGCAGTACCAGAATCAGTCCTGGCGTGTCAGAATAGGCCATGCAGTCGCATGGTTTTAACTCTTCTGGGCCATGCGATCGCATGGGTTATGGATCCAGGCCAGCTGAAGGACTGCTACAGTTGGGCCCGATTACTTTTACTCTTTTTTTTTCTTTCTGTTTTTATATTCACATAAAATATTTATATAAATTAAATAAAACTTATATTTAAAAACTAAAATAGAAATAAAAATACTTTATAATTTTATATATTTTGAACAACTCTTAAAAATATATATATTTTGTTTTTATTTTTATATTTTTGTATTTTTAATATTTAAAACGTATTTTTACAAAAAGAAATTAAAACTTAACAAAAATCTTTTTTTTATAGCGTTTCGCTTTCGGCATTGTTCGATCCCCGACAGCGACGCCAAAAATACTTGATGTGTGCAGGGTAGTGTACGATATAGTCATATATTTACTACGAAATACTATTAAATACGATACAATTTTACACAAGTTATTTATTTATTTATAGAGTGGATATACCTAAACCTTGTTACAACACTATAGGCAGTGTACCTAATCGTACAGTAGTGTAGTTTTTAGTAAGTTCGGTTCATCTACAGGGAACTAGCCAAGTTTAACGCTATATTTTTTAAAAACTATATATATATATATATATATATATATATATATATATATATATATATATATATATATATATATATATATATATATATATATATATATATATATATATATATATATATATATATAAGTAATATTATTATTATAAAAGGGGGTTTTTACCGTTTAATGACCGGTTTGTAGATTTTATGTTTTAAGTCGCAGTTAAAACCTAATGTAAAATATTAAAAATACAAATGACTTAATTTAAAGCGTAAATTAAATGATGATAATAAAAGTGCAATAATTTAAAGTGCGATAAATAAAATGACGATAAATAAAATTTCGATAATTAAAAAGTACGATAATTAAAAGTGCAATAAATAAAATGACAGGTAATAAAAGTGCGATGAAATATGAAATAAAGGAATTATGCTTATTTAAATTTTCGTAATCATGACGTTTGACGTATTGATTTTAGTTTATTACCATGGGTTAATTGTCCTTTGTCCTGGATTATTCGATATGTCCATCTGGTTTTTGTCCATAACAATCGATCAGTCATAAATATAAAGTGCGAGTGTCCTCGTCAAATTATCCTTATATCCGAAGTCAAATATTCCAACTAAATGGGGACTTAAAATGTAATAAGGTTTTAATACTTTATTATCAATTACACCAAGTTTCCTTGCATGTAATCCACTCCTGTTTTAATGAGTCCATTGACTATTAATCCATTTCCGTGTCCGGTTAAATGAATGATTATTAGTACTTTTAAATATCCCGCCCATCGTGTCCGATCGAGTGTATATGGTTATTTATAATTATGTCCAATTGTAAATCTTTATATTAAATTAACGAACTATCATTCAATTAAACAAATATAAAGCCCATTAATAGCCCATAATCTAATTTCCACAAGTGTCGTTCTTTTATCCAAACCCCAATTATGGTCCAAAGCCCAATTACCCCGTCTTTAATATTTAGCCCAACATCATGATTACTTCGATTTAAATAAGCATAATAATAACTTAGCTACGAGACATTAATTTAAAAAGGTTGAACGTAACTTACAATGATTAATAATAGCGTAGCGTTACACGGACAGAATTTTGACTTACACACTTACAACATTTGCTAACATAACCTTATTATTATTAATCTTATATTAAAATTATAAATTATATATATATATATATATATATATATATATCGTGAGAGAGAGAGAGAGAGAGAGAGATTGAATTGAAAAAGGTGTAAGAAATTCGGCCAAAACACGCGAAATTTATAGGACCTAATCCAACTTTCTGGCTCATGCGATCGCATGAGATTGCTTCTTCTAGGCCATGCGATCGCATGGCCAGCTGGATCAGGCCACATTCTCTTGTTTTCTAGTTTGCCGACGGTTTTAATATATAATATAATATATATAATTTTAAGAATTAATTATATATTATATTATATTCATGTGCATAGTTGACTTGTAATTTTCGTTCCGTTGCGTTGCGCGTTAAGAGTTGACTCTGGTCCCGGTTCTGGATTTTCGAACGTCCTTTCGTACTATTTAATATCTTGTACTTTGCGTTTTGTGGCTCATACTCTTGTAATTTTTAGACGTTTCTCATCAATAATTTGAACCATTTTGATTGTACTTTGTACTTTTTATCTTTTTGGTCGTTTGCGTCTTCAAATCGTCGAATCTGTCTTTTGTCTTCACCTTTTATTATTTAAACGAATATCACTTGTAAATAGAACAATTGCAACTAAAAGCTTGTCTTTCTTGAGGGATAATGCTATGAAATATATGTTCGTTTTTAGCATTATCAGATACTTCTTTTGAAACTTAACCGGGGTAACATTTGTGTCTCCACTATATCCAAGCTGGAACACAGAATTCATCATCTGTTGAGTAGATGGAAATGCAGGAGCATTGTTTACTAAAGGAAGTCTGAATATCCTCCTGAAATCAGCCTTTTTTATTCTCCTCAAACCATTAACTCCTCTGAGTTAAAACTTGAATCTAGCAGGTTCTCCCGTTGATTAGCAGCAAAGGGTTGTGTAGCCTCCACAAACTTGATGGTTCTATTGAGAAGTCTCAAGTCTGTAACTAGTACACTGACAGTCGAGCTTAAAGCAGGCCCCAATTGATGCCTTTCCAGAATAGCAATCAAAAAATTGTCGGGAATGTTGGTTTCAGAGTTGAGGAAGTGATTGTTCACCATTTGACTATTTGAATAAGATATAGAAGACCACAATATGTTATAATAAAGCACATATCTCTATCCTTATTTCCTTTGAAGTCCTTTGTATTTTTTTTTTAATTTTTAAGATTTTTATGGATTTTCTAAGTTATAAAAATCATTTATTCAAATTATTCACAAGTATTTGATAATTATGATATTCAAATAAGCATTCAAACAAGTATCATGAATAATCAAATATGAACAACCAAAAATCCAACAAAACTTAGTCAATTTTCAAACCATGAGCAGATTCGGTAACCATGAAATGTTACAAACTCGGTAACCAAATATGCTTTTCTTTTCATTGAAATGTACTGGATTAAGCATGCAAGTGTTTCAAACTTAAACCAAGAAATTTGAAAGTGTCAAAATTCAGACTCGGTATCAAACTAAAAATCTGATTCGGTATCTTTAAAATTTATATATCATCACTTAAACATGCATATCCAGTCATATATCACCCAAGTTCATAACTAGAAACAACTTAAAGCACAAAAGATCAGATAAACATGTCATCATGTTGAACAGACTCGTTAACTGTAGCAAGAACACATTCGGTATATATAGAATCCATTAAACACGAATTAATCATGCAACCTGAGTCGTTTCTTTGATAGATCAACTAATTTAACACTGAATAGACTTTATCTCATGTCAATAAACCAAATCAATCAAATTTAATCGAATAATTAAAGTTTGAAACTCAGATTTGGTTTTTCAACAATTTTTTTTTCAAATTAAATGTCATATTCCTGTTAGATTTGATCTTTTCTGGTTTATAATCTTTCATTAACTCAGATCTATTACAATTATATCATAAACTTGATTAAAATCAGAAATTACCAAAGAATTGAAGTGATTAAAGAATGAACTCGGTAGATTAGAACAGACTTGGTAAGCTTAATCAGATTCGGTATGCAATTAAGAAAGCTTAGGGAACTTTGACTTTGACTCTTCTATTTATAGATACCGGGTTGCTTGTTTTAAAATCACATTATATCAGGGTCTTAATGATCTTAAAGTCATAGTCTAGTAGTTGAGTTTGCATCCACAAAACCTATGAACAACAATGAGCTGCACCAATTTACTCAAACTGAGCTGTTGACAAAGAAACACAGTTATGTTTCTTGGATGACCAACCAACTAACCTATTCCCAAACATCTGAATTGATCCAAATGTGCTTTTCCTATCAACATGACAACCGCCATGATCCGCATCAGTATAAGCAGTGAGAGTGAAATCAGATCCATGTGGATACCAGATTCTAAGATAGGAGTACCTTTTAGGTACTGAAAAATTATAACCACCGCTTTGGAGTGGGATTTCTTAGGGTTGGACTAAAAGCGGGCACAGACAGTTACAACGAGTGTAATATCTGGTCGACTTGTAGTTAGATACATTAAAGAGCCAACCATGCTTCGATAAAGTGTTGTATCAAAGGGTTCCCATTTTCATCAGCATTTAACAAAGTCCTCATTGGGGTTGACATTGTTCTCAAATCAGTCATTTTAAAACATTTTAGCATATCGTTAATGTATTTTTTTGACTGATGAAAATGTCGTTTGGTAATTGTTTGACTTGTAACCCCAAGAAGAAATTGAGCTGGTCAAGTATGCTCATTTCGAATCTTTTGGCCATAAGGTCACAAAATTATTTGCATAAGGCCGGGGACGTGGAACCAAAAATAATATCATCACCGTAAATTTGAACCAAGAGAATGTGACCGTGGTTTTTATGGATGAAGAGTGTTGTATCAAACGTTCCACGAGAGAAGCCATTTTCTAGCAAATACTTTGTCAAGGTCTCGTACCATGCACGAGGTGCTTGCTTTAGACCTTACAAAGCTTTCTCCAAGTAGTTGACGTGGTTCAGATGAATAAGATCGACAAAGCCTTTTGTTTGATCAACATACACTTCCTCTTGAAGATGACCATTCTGAAAAGCAGTTTTGACATCCATTTGAAACACCGTGAACTTCATATGAGAAGCAAAAACCAGAAACAGACGAATAGCCTCAATCCTTGCAACCGGAGCAAATATTTCATCATAGTCAATACCCTCTTGTTGTCGATATCCCTTGGCCACAAGACGTGCCTTATTTCTTACCCAAACCCCATCAGAATCCTTCTTGTTCTTGAAAATCCACTTAACCCCTATTGGTCGTTGACTTGCTCGTCTTGGAACTAATCACCACACCTTTAAACGTTCAAATTGATTTATCTCCTCTTACATTGCTATCACCCAGTTTGGATCGAGTAAGGCTTTATCAATCGAAGTTGGTTCAATCTTACTTAGAAAGGCAGTATATAAACACATATTCCGAGTAGCCCTTCGAGTTGAAACTGGAGCAAATGCATCACCAATGATAAGATCAATTGGATGACTTTTAGTCCATCGGTTGTTATGTGGAAGAGGTCCTACATCAGTGGTATCTAATGAAACATCAACCGTTGTTGACGTCGAGCCATGATCCTCTTGTTCTGATGTAACCGTGTCTAATGGGTTAGTTTAAGTTTCTGGATAAACAACTGGAATTGTATCAAATAATGTATCTTGAATAGGTTCAAGATTATCATCAGGAGGTGGTAGGGAGGATGAAGAAGCAATAGGTGAGTCAGTTAGTGTTGTATCTTCATCAAAGAGGCTTGGTTATGTATCCACAGTGGTTGATTGTGATGGTGTTTCCGGTACGGCAAGAACATTTGAATTCCGTTGAGGAGCGTAAAGACTATCAAACAAGATATCCAGTTCCTCTGTTGTGACCATAGGAACCCCCTTCTTTAAGAAAATTGAGTTTTGCACGGAAAAAGTAGTAGTCAGGTTAGGATCGGGTTTTTAACTGAATTATTCAAAAGCCATTCCCGATAACTCATCAAATTTAACATTAATGCTTTCCTTGATCGTCTTTGTCCTTTTGTGATAGACGCGATAAGTAACCTTGTTTGACGAGTAATCGAAATATATGTCCTGATCGCCATGAGGATCAAACTTTCCGAGGCTGTCAAAATCATTAAGCACATAGCATATACAACCAAAAACACGAAAATATTTGACATTTAGGCGTCTACCATATAGTAACTCATAAGGAGTCTTATCAAAGTGTTAGTTAATGATACATCGATTTTGGGTATAACATGCAGTTGAAATGGCCTCCCTCACATTTTCGGAGGTAGTTTGGAGTAGGCAAGCATCGTTCGAGCTGCCTCGCACAACGTAGATTACATCGTTTGACTACTCCATTCTGTTGGGGGGTTCTTGCAGCAGAGAACTGATGTTCAATGCCTTGTTATTTCAAATAACTATCAAGCAGGTCATTCTTAAATTCTGTCTCATTATCAGTTCTGATGCTCTTAAAATGTTTGTTAAAAGAGCGTTGAGTCTTTTTGATGAACTCAATGATAATGGTGGGGGTTTCTGAATTGGTCCCCAAAAGAAAAATCCATGTAAAACGAGTATAATCATCTACAATGACAAGCACATGTTTCCAGCCACCGAGGCTAAAAACCCTCATGGGTTCACATAAGTCCATATGCAATAATTGCAAAGACGATGAAGTACTGGGGTTTTGCTTAAGCGGATGATTAGTCCGTTTCAGCTTACCCATTACACATGATGGACACACATGATTCTTATCATATTGAAAGCTGGGAATACCATCAACTATATCTTTAGAGACTAGTCGAACCTTTGTAATTTAGGTGAGACATCCGGTGATGCCATAACAACGAATTTTCTTTTGTGGAACGAGTGGCCAAACACATGTTTCCATATGATGGTGCATCATTGAGGTCAATAGTGTATAATGAAGCACAATGTTTACCAATAAGGAGATCATTTCCATCGATGGATTGCACCGAGCATTGACGATGTTCAAATAGAACTTTGAAATCTCCATCGCAGAATTGACTGACACTAAACAAATTGCACCCCAAACCCTCAACATATGAGACCCGTTTGATTGTTATGCCATTTTTCACATAATCTCCATAGCCTGTTATCGCTGCAATCTCGTCATTTCCAAATGTAACCGTTCCTAGGAATTTGTCAACGTAATTGACAAGCAAGGATTTATCGCCCATCATGTGCCGAGAACAATTGAAGTCGATGTAGCAAACATAGACTTCGAAACTCTGTAAACGTTAAGTTTCCTAGAGTTTAGGTACCCAAAGTTTCTTGGGTCCTCTACGGTTAGTAACAGCAAAAAACTTTGGATCACAAATTAATGTATCACGAAATGCAGCATGCAATTTAGACATTAAAGGATTATCTAAAACCACATTACATGAAGCATCATAAGCAATATCAAGGTTTACACAATCATCAGAAGTCTTTACACACAATTTATTCCAAGTAGATGTTTTGTTCACAGAAGAAAATTGAAAAACATGTGATGACTTCCTAGGTCGACTAGCAGATTTCTTTGTTTGGTTTGCTACTTTCTTAGTCATTGACTTAGGAACCCATATGGAATTGTAATTCAAGTTTGGATTATGATATGTGACACGAAAAACACATTTGTTAGTGAGATGTCCAAAATTTTCAGTTGACATTTGAGTAGATTGATTTTGCAAAATTTCTATTTCTATTTTACGTTCCTTTGCATCATAGTCACTCAAATCAGGTTTTAGACTCGTGTATTGTTTTGAAGACTTCATTGATTTTGTTAAAAGACGTTCCTTTGTATGTTTTGACATTAACATCAGAGGAAGTTTTTCGCTCGAACAAGAACCATCTGGATGATGTACCTTCTTAACAATGAATTGTGTTGAAGGTGCAATTTTTGAAACACTTTTCTCAAATTCAGAACGTAAAGGATTTTTAAGAATGGTAATGGGTTTAGAAGCATTAGATTGTGATTTATCCTTAACCTTCTTATCAATCTCGCCAGCACACTCAGAAACTTTATTCACATAAGGCATCCTTAGAAGTGAATTATTCACACACGTAGAAGATAATTGTGATGTGTGTGCTTGTAAAGAAATTTACTGTTGTATGTTTGCCTATTTTAGTAGAACTATCTTACGATTTAAGCTTTGAATATCAAGACATAAATCCTCAGCAGACACTAAAACTTCACCTTCCTTAAAATCATAAGAACATTCTTTCCTAGGAAGTGAAGGCAATTGTTCACACAGTTCAAGCATTTATTTCAAATGTTTGCATCTAAGTTGCAATGCTATGTTTTCTTTTTTAAGTTTATCAACTAGATGAAACAAATCTAGCTCTTCAGGCTTTTCCTCTCTAGGTTCTACCTTAGGTTCAACTTTTAGTTCTACCATAGGTTCTACCTTAATATCTAAAGCCTTTTGACCTAGTGATACTGACTCAAAAAGACAGTAAGTTCATGTGTTAGGTCTTTAGAGAGAATCGGTATATTTACATTCCACAGCTTCTTAAACTAGTTTACAATGCAATGGCTATCTAATTAGGACCACTTAGGTTCCTTATATAGCCCTCTTCTAAGGAACCTTCTAATAAACTTGTTTCACATTAACACTATACATACTTCGGGGTCCTAACAGATTTCACTCAACAAAGTTGTAATCTTTGAAGTGAATCTACGTGGTTAATGAACTTTATTAATTGAGGTTTTATGAAGATTGACAAATCGGAATGAAATCATATGTTTTGGACATTGATATTTAACTAAGTGTAAAAGGAAAATCCATGTCAAAGAGTGGATCAACCGAGTGGATATGTTTTCTTTTATTTGTTAATATCTCTTAGGTTAATGTTAGTTTAATCAAAACATTCTTAAAAAACCCCCCAATCAACTTTGGATAATTATTAATGTTTTCGGAATCTCAATTAAATCGCTCTTCGTGGAACGAACTTGGCCTTGATATTAGCTTTACTATATGATTAGGACTAGTTGCCTATTTGTTTGATAGTTGTCCAGTAGTATTTTCACAAATAAACTTTTTGGCGTCGCTGTCGGGGAGTGGTTTCTAATTGGATTTTGAAATATTTGCTAGTAGTTGTTCGATCCTTTTGTAAGAATCTCATTCTTGCAAAAGTTACTTTTTGTTTTATTTGCTTGTGTTCGGAGAAACAGTTGTTGTTTGTGTTTTGATTAAGCTAGATGGCGGAGTACGATGTTTTGTATGAGTACTTGATGTCAAGAACCATGATGATCGACAATTGGAGGAAGACTCGAGTCACATGGATTTGAATAATGGTTACTTGGGCATGAATGATGATAATGGGTACATGGGCATGTGATATTGCTCATCCATGCAATGTTTCTCACGCAATATCTACCTCGTTTTACTCAGTTTTCATTTCCAAAGTGCTCGAAAAGCTATGATCTTGGGTTTTATCGCGTTCTGAGTGCTATTGCAGTTCTAAGTGTAAATTTGGTATAAAATTGACCAAAATGTGCAAGTGTTTAAAGAAAACTGCAAAGTGCTTATCCTGGCAGTTAAGAACGACGTTCCATAATTGAGGAACACCGTTCCATCATCAAGAACGACGTTCTAAAGCCAAGAAAAACATTCTACCTAGGAAATTTACAAAAGAAATGGAAACAGAAAAAGATGGAATTTCTAACACGATTTAAGAACGACGTTCCCAATTAATACGACATTCCACATGAAGCCAAGAATGACGTTCCATCATCCAGAACGGCGTTCTACATCTAGAGTCAAGGAACGAAATTCCTTAAAGAGGAACGACGTTCCACTGCGAATTCTGGGCAGTTTTTGAAGAGTATAAATAGATTGACAAAGGGGTTTTCATACATCATCACTCAATAGAATAGTAGTTCGTGGTGACTGATCAAAATTAGGGTTTCTTAGCTATTTTATTAAGGGTTTCATCAAGTTTCCATCATCCATTCCATTCTACATCAAGGATTTGAAGATTGAATCAAGATCTAGGGCATGTTCTTCATCATCTTCATTTAGCACTTTTGTAATTTCTTAAGTTTGGTACAAGCTACTCTTGTTTATTGCTTAATCATGTTTAGACTTACTTATTTGCTTGTATTGATCTAGTTCTAGCCATGATTGGCTACATTTTATTATGTACACTTGTTAACGAAGCTTGATAGCAAAGGGTTGTTCATATTGATGTTATTGATTGTGTTTAGATGAATCTATTAGCTTGATGATTGTGATTTGTCATTAGAATTAGCCAAAAGATCCTTTGTTATGCTTGTTTTAGACTTTACTTTGATTATATGAGTTGTGTAGCTTTCAAAGGGATTTGATTAGTGAAGCATCTTGTACTTCAACACTTAGGGGATCTAGACAATCAAATTAAGGCTTTCAAGGGATTGGGTTCTTGATTTGGGTTCGTAATTAATTGGTCTTTAGTCAACATAATGAGGTTTGGTTTTCTTAAGGGATTTTGATTAACAAAAAGGTGTTAAGGGACTTTAACCTAGGCTAAGTACTTGTGATAATTGCATGGTACAAGTAAGATCAATTGGTATAAGCTTATGGGAATTTGGAAGTATTAATTTGATCACAATAACATCTAGTAGAGATACTAGTCCAAAGTTTGAGCATAATTAGACCTTAAGTGAATAAAAGAACAACCCATATGCTTCAAGTGGATTAAGCAAGTGTACATGCCTTAAATATTGATATTCACTTAATCACTCTTAGTTTTCTAGTTTTAAATTGCAATAGTTTTCTTAATATCTAAAATTCAAAACCCCCAGTCAAACAAACCATAGGATGATTATGATTTTTCATCGATTCAACTAGCATTTATCACTCTCTTGGGACGAACCTAAATAGGAAAACTTACTAATTGCAACTACCGAGTAATTGTTTCTCGTATGCTTGTCACATAGTCGAGTCCACATTTAATTATAAATTTTGAAGATAAATATATGTTTGTGAAACGAGCATCAAACTTCTTGGCGTCGCTGCAGGGAGCGTTTAGCTAGTTGTATCTTTGTTTTAAGCATTTAATTGTTCGATCCTTTTGTAAGGATTTATCCTTGCAAAAGTTACTTTTCTTATTTTTATATATTATTTGTGTTTGGAAAACCATTTGTGTTTGTGTTGTGATTGAAGGTTAAGTACTTTGGTGTATGAAAAGGAGATCCCAAAAGTATCAAGAGTTTGCACATCCATTTTACGATCCGGAGAAACACGTTCACGGGGTTTACAATTGTAGAGAAGAAATGGTACTAAGGAAATTTTTTGAGGTTTTCCCATTTTGTTTAGAAAGATGAATGGTGACGGTCAACCACCTCACAATGAGGAGAATCCATTCGGTCATGGTATTCTTAAAAACCCACCGCCTGTTAATCAAGAACAACAAAATGATCCAAATGACACGCCAATGTGGAACACTAGGTTGGTTGCACCTATGGTGGTGCCTCCAGCTATTACTAAACCGCCCATCGGGGTCGATAATTGGAAGATCGAGGGTAATTTCTTTACAATGATCAAAGATATGTTATTTCATGGGTCAATAGAAGAGAATCCTTTCGAACACCTTCAACAATTTAACGACATTTGTGATATCTATAAGAACAAGGATGTTACCGCTGATGCTTATAAGTTAAGGGCATTCCCCTTTACTCTTCAAGGTGATGCGAAAGCTTGGTTGAGGAATTTACCTCCCGATTCGATTAGGGCTTTTCAAGATTAAAGCGAAATTTTATTAATCATTTCTTTCCACCATCAAAGGCGGAGCGACTAAGGATGGAGATTAATGCATTCACTCAAGGGAGTGATGAGTCTTTGTATGATGCATGGATATGGTTCAAGAAAATGCTAAGAGCTTGCCCACCACATGGTTTGACAAAGAAGGAGTACATCAACACATTCTATCGGGGTACTACTCCTTTGACTAGTTAACATCTTGATTCCTCCGCGGGAGGAGTGTTTATGTATAAATCACCAAAAAGCGGCCTAAAGATTGTTAGAAGACATCTCGGTTAATACTTATGAATGGGCCCCTTCACCTCGAGATTTGCCAAGGAAAAGTGTAGATCAAGTGGAGAGTGACAACTGTCAAATCATGCTTGCAAGCTTAAACAATCAATTTAAATGTATGAGAAGGAGTTGAAGAAGCTACAACAATCGATAATCGCAATGCAAATAGGTTGTGAACGGTGCGATGGCACACATCTCACAAAGAATTGTCCCCAAATCAACCAATGCAACCATATTGATTGGACGATATTCCCATGAATTCGGATGCTCATGTAAACTATGTAAGTAATCAAAACTATCAAAGAGGTGGATCATCAAACCAAGGCAACAATTCTTATCAATAGAATCAAAGCTACTACAAGCCTAACCAAAAGCAAGTCTCATTCAACAATCAAACCAATCCACCACCCCGATTTACCAATCAAAACCGCAACCGAAGTTACAACCCAAACTATTACCAAAACCGAAACAACAATTACCAATCACAAAACCAACAACCATACGACAATCAACCTTATACCAACCAAGGAACTCAAAGCTATTAAAACCAAGGTCATAGTCAACAACAAAATAACCAAGGTTACAATCAACAACCTCAACAAAACACTCAACAATCCCAACCTTCAAAGAGCCTAGAAGAGATGATGCAAAATTACATAAAGAAGGTGGAAACAACCAAAGCATTTTTAACCAAAGAGAATGAGTTCTTAAAGCAATAAATATGACAGGTACAAGCCTCGTTTCAAAACCTTGAGAGCACCGCTGAAAGACTTTCAAACCAAGTTGCCGAAAGACCTCAAGGAACTTTACATTCAAACACTCAAGTTAACCTAAACAACAACTACAATAACAACTGGAGCAACTAACTATATCAACAACACCAACAAAACCAAAAACACAACAATACAAGAGTTATTCCCATAGAGAGCAATACTACCAATCAAAACAACAACCAAGAGAGGTCATCAAATGATACACCCAATAATAATTATGCTCAAGTGAACTCGGTTGGTTCCATCAAAGAGGAGGATCAACCCGAATGTCCACATGTTTTTACATTTGACGTTGTAGAGGACGAGTTTGATTTGGATGGAGCATTGAAAATCAACACAATGGATAATGAGGTATTTAAGTTTTCGGATGATTCGGAAGTGGCGAAGTTTATTCCCTATCAAGTGAAAAGTGTAATGTCCATAGAGGGCTACCGAGTCGACATGCTAGAAATTTGAGGGAGATTTTGAGAAAATCAAATTGGGAAAGGTTGAAAAAGAGTCAAAGATCGAAAATGACTTGAATGCAAAGGAGCAAAAGAATGAGGACGAGGTTCTTGCTACATCAACAAAGGAAAAATATGAGACACCGGTCTCATACCATCAATCATCGCCTCCTACACATCTAAAGGATGTGGATTGTAAGTTAACTCTAACCGAGAACGAAAACATTTATGTTAAACTCCCCTTGGCGGAGGTGCTTGAACAACTATTTTCATTCAAATCTACAAGTGGCATAATGAAGAAAACTATTTTCATTATGCTTGAACAACATTTATGTGGATTGTAAGTCAATACTGCTCAAATCTACATATATACGTATCCGTTCACCAAAAAACAACTATTTTCATTCAAATTCAATTTCATATTTGGATTTTGACCTATCAGAATCCAACAAGTGGCATAATGAAGAAAACATCAGACAAAAATAAAATTTGTTAGAAACAAACAAATTAACTATGAGAAATTTTGTTAAGAATCCACGCTAACAAAATCCTAGCTAACTGTTCCTAGCTAACTGTTAATTTCTTATTACATTTACCGCAATTTATTTATCGCAATTTATTTATCGCAATTTTAATTATCGCAATTTTATTTATCGTCATTTATTTTACGCGCTTTATTTATTGCCATTTAAATACTATTATTTACTTTACGCACTTTATTTATCGTCATTTAAATACAATTATTTATTTTACCCACTTTAAATATCGTCGGACAAATCGGGACACATGTACACAATACGTCAGATTAAATCTGAGACAATAGTTTGTACAATGGGTCACGATGCGTCTTGATTAATTAGATTATATATTGAACTATTGGACTACTAACTGTGGACTATTAACATTGGACAATTAAAATGAATTAAAATATTGATTATAACATATGAAACTAAATAATTCTTCAAGTTTGCCACTTGATTTCATCTTAAACCTCATTTGTATCTTGACAATTACATTCCGCGTTCAAATCCTTTGAAATTCTTGAAACACCTCGGATTGATAACCAACGATTCAGTTATGATAACTTTGAATGCTGAGGAAGCAGCAAAATTGTAGATGGTCTTAATGGCCAAAGGTTTGATGATAAAGAATGGAGTGTTGGAAACGCTCAATAGAAAATTTAGTACCGAAAAGAGGATTATGCAAAACTATGAAGGAGGCTGTGGACAAATCACCAGAATTAAAACCTGTACTTAATGAATCCAGATGATTCTGTATCTGATGAAATCTTTAGCGAATACCATACTCCTTACTTATTCTAAATCCTTGCGGACAAATTTCTTCATCATCTTCTGATCTTAAATATTTTAAATTCTAAAATATCATCACATTTTTCGTTATAAATATCTTCGATATTTCTGAAGATACCTTCATAAATATCTTTGTCCGAAATTATTTATCCCTTCGTGCTATCTATATTACATCATAAAAGAAACTGTTTTAGTTTCTATATTCTGTAACAATCGAGTTTAAATTATGAATGATTTCCTAGAGAAGTGTTGGAAATTGAAGCATGAGTTAGTATAATATAATGACGTCAGGCCAATGTGGTTATATTACAGTAAGTCATGCTAAATTTTTAATGTAACGTGATGATGATTCACAGACCTTATCCTCATCATGTGTCATGTTACACGACTCTTTCATTCTACTTAAGCTCTAAGCATATCACAGAAATATTTCATTTGATATTCATGTTCTTCCGTAATTCCAATAGTTGCTAATAAATCGTGCTATTACATTTTCTTTCTGATTAGAAGATTTCCTTAAATTCCTTGAGTTCCGGAATTCAACAGTGACTACGTCAAAAGTTAAGACGAATCTCTATGTCTTTATTTCAATATTTTATGATAGCTTCACTCGTACGCTTCACATGATCGAATCGTTTTATCTATATTAATCAATAATGATAAAACCCTAATTATCAACTCATATTCGTCATGAAAACATTTTTATTGTTAGCCATGGCGACCTCAATCAAATTTCGGGACGAAATTTCTTTAACGGGTAGGTACTGTCATGACCCGGAAAATTTCGACTAATTTTGAACCAAACTCATGATACGATTTCATAATTCTGACATGATAAGCAAAGTCCGTTATGTTGCGTCTCAAAAAAAAAAAAATTTGAACTGTTCAATTGACCTTCGACTGTTCCGACGATTCACGAATAATTATTTGTAAATAGATAAATATATATATATATATATATATATATATATATATATATATATATATAATATGAATTATATTCTGAAATATTAAATGAATTAGTTATTAGAATTAATTATGATATTATAGTATTTAAAAACATATCTATTTATAAATAAAGTATATTGAATAATATATAGTTTTGAATTTATTTTGTAATTGACAGAAATGCTCAATTGTCTTTCGATCGATATTAAACAAGTTAAAAACGAACTTATGTGATTTTAAAAAAATAAATGACGACCCGAAGATGAGATATATAATGTAGGGACTTATTAAAAATGTATTTAGGAGTCAATTGTTAAATTTATGAACTTTCTACATTTTACCTGGGATCGAGCTCGGACGGTAATTTAATTTTTATTTAATAGTTAATAATCAATTTTATACCATAATGACTAAGATAAATAAAAATAATTATTGTAAAAATTTGGGAATATTTCGGAATACTTTTATCCCCCACTAATTATCAACGAACCACGATATTATACCTACTTAATGGTGTCTGCAGACTAATAGTAATTAAGTCCGTGATTTATATTGTCAATTTTTATACTGTTAGTGTTTTTGTTTCTCTTCAAAATATCTAAATTCCACATGTTATATATACATACATAGGCAGTGCACACATGAACCATATATTCACCAATTTGTTTTCTTCTCTTCTACGATTCACCATAGTAACCACCAAGCCACCACTTGCCACCACCATCATCCATCGAACCACCATCAACATAAAACCAATCTTTGGTTCCTGCTATGCGAGTTTTCTATTTCTTTTCTCTTGATTCAACTCATAACATACAACTATGGAACCACCATGGTCACGGCCACCACCATTGCAAACCAACCATCGAGCCACCTTCTCCTTCGATCCACAAACACCACCACTCTATCGTAAACCTACTGTTTCGGTTTCCTATCACGAACAAAACCCACCTGCAAAGTTTTCTGTTTCTGTTTTGGTTCAAGAACAAAACAACCACCATCGTCACAATCATATTCGTGGGCACTTATGCTCGTCAAAACCACCAAACACTCGATCACCATATTCAACCATCGACCACCATCACCTTTGAACACCCATCACCACCATAAACATCCACCACCTTCATTAAACCGCCATCATAAACCACCCAACAATCACCACGCCTCCATCACCTCCACCATGCTGCAGCCACCCGTCAACTGCTACAGCAGTTTCTATCGTTTGGTTTCTATCACACCACGAACAACCACCATTAACACACCTTTAACTGTGTGTTGTTTCAATCAAATCCAAACCAAAACCATTGCAACCCCATCGAATTAATGATGCTTACATATTCTTGTTCCTGTTTCGTTTTACAACAAACCACAACATTATTCGAACACCATCAACAAAACTGCTACAACAACTACAAATGTTATCTGTTTCAGCTACTTCTTTCTCGAACAAATCACCCATCAACACCTTCATTACCCTTTCACCATCTTCGATCAAACGGCTGTTCAGAGAACCATCAAAGAATTTATTTTTTCTTGTGGTGTTGTTTCTTGTCAAGTTGATCAGACCCATCATTTCCATTATTCAACTCCTGGTTTGAACCGTAAATCCCCACCTTCGATCACTATATTGTGTACTGTTATACTCCTTTCTATTTTTTTTATTTATTTATTCAATCAAAATAAGAGACTATATTAAATGGATTGGTGATACTATAACGTGTAGTTAGAGATTATGTTGATGATGGTATCACTTATTTAAAATACTACACAGATGTTTCCAAAATTCACGTGGCATTTGATAAAGCAAATTGGGTTTAGTTAATTAATAATGGGGACCGTGTGTCTCTCAATTGCATAAATAAGTTTGATACATGATAATTAGATGGGGACAGTTTAATGAAGGTGGAAATCATAAGGATACAGCAAATGTTTGATAAAGACATATTGGGTTGTTAATTTACGGAGTATTTAATGGATTAGTTACCGATTGGGCTAGATTTATAATCTCTTGGGCTTGTAAGCATGGGCCTTGATAAATGAGCCTGGGATGAACTAAATGTTGGTCGAACATATTTAAAGGAAATTGTCCATAATGATAATTATTATGATAAATTGTGACGATACATGATAATCATGGGGTTAGGGTTATGATTTTATGTGGAAGTTATGATGATTCTGTGATAAATTTTATGATGATATTAGGAACATAAAATGATGATGACGATTTCATGTGAACTACGAAGAAGAAGGAAGCAGATTCATTTGGGTTTAAATGATTTAGGGTAGTGGTTAAATTAGAAGTGAGATGGCGATGGAATGTTTAGGATATCATCGGGTTAGCGGGACATCGCGGGTTCAAACCCGGGCTTGGGAATTTTTTTTTAAGGATTGCTTCTATGAGGTTCGTGAATCCGAGGCCAACCTTACACTTGTTCAATGATGTTATATGTATTTTTACTACGAAATACGGTATGGTGAGTTTCATTACTCCCTTTTTATATATATTTTTGGGCTGAGAATACATGCGCTGTTTTATAAATGTTTTACGAAATAGGCACAAGTACTAAAACTAATTCTATGTGGGTTTAAACCAAAAATATACCCTTAGCTTGGTAACATTAAACTACTTGTCTATGTACGGTAGGCGTGAATCCTAAAGATAGATCTATTGGGCCTGACAAACCCCATCCCGACTATGAGATGCTTTAGTACTTCGAGGTTATTTTAAACACACCTGATATGGTGTACTTCAGAGGGTAAAACATGAACGTTAAGGCTTTTTACCGGGTGCCTACAACTTATAGAATACTTTTATACACTTGCGAGTGTACATATATTTATAAACGGAAATCTTGTGGTCTATTAAGATATTGAAATGATTGTTATGATAAACTTAGGAACTCACCAACCTTTTGGTTGACACTTTTAAGCATGTTTATTCTCAGGTATGAAAGAAACCTTCCGCTGTGCATTTACTCATTTTAGAGATATTTCTTGGAGTCGTTCATGGCATATTTAAGTCAACGCCTCACAATGGGACCAAATGTTGATGACTTCGTCCAGATGGATTAGGACGGGTCGTCACAGGTGGTATCATAGCGTTGGTCCTAGCAAACCAGGTCTTGCATTAGTGTGTTTTACCAGATACTGTTAGGATGCATTAGTGAGTCTGGACTTCGACCTTTGCTATATATTATAAGTATTGTTTATCATTCCTAGTGGAAAATTACCTGCTTATCATTCCTAAGTCTAGACACGACTTCCTGCACTTATTGCATAGATAGTTTATAGATAAATTTATATCCTAGCGTATCTGTTATTGTAAACTTCGTCTGACAGTTTCCGAAAGTTCCTCCGTAATCTATGGGGTCTTCTATATTACATATAGGTATTCTATGTAATTAGAATATCATCTAATATCCGAAAATCATTTCATGTCGAAAATCCTCTATCCGACCGTACAAGATGGAACTCGCAACTAGTTCAAGTTCCTCAGATTCCGACAGCTATTCCGATATAGATTTCCACTCGAGTTTCAAAAGCAGTGTAACCGAAATGGATCAACCAATCAGCCATCATCAATTCTGGATGAATTGGGGGCTGATTTCGTAGTCGACTTAATCAATGGAGATGAAAAGAAGGTGATCCTTTCCACCAACTAAATTTCTCTCTTGGCGATGAACCTGAAGCACTCACCGGTGAACCAATCCGAAACACCATTTTCACCCTCACTACTCGAATATCTCACCATGATTATATACTATCTCAAATTCTAAACCTTATTCATCCGCTCATTCCAACCGACAATCATCTCGGAATAATAGAAGAAGTCAACGAACTTCGCGCTCGAGTTGTAGCTTTGGAAAATATGGTGCAAAACCTACCAGCTTCAGCAACATCACCGACACCAACAACACCACCAACATCAACACCAGTACCACCAACAACCCAAATTTCAACATCACACGCCTCAACATCTCATTCTGTACCTCGAGCGTAATCATCGTTCTACGTATCATTCTACATCATTTATCTTCGTTCCACGTGGCGATTATGTAACCTCTAATGTATTAGAGATTATATATTCTTATTCTAACAGTAAGTCAAATGAGCTTAATATCATATTAACTCATAAAATCCATGATTACATCTGAAGAAAATATATATGTTTATATATTTTCATAAAGATTGTAATTAAAGATTCTTTTGTACAAACTGTTAATAGTGAAAATATTTTAACGGGTAGGTAATACCCGAGGAATATTTAGATTTCACATTAATAAGTTACACTGTACATTCTTCAATTCAGATTCAGGAGTCATTAACAATACTGCTCAAATCTACATATATACGTATCCGTTCACTAAAGAACAACTATTTTCATTCAAATTCAATTTCATATTTGGATTTTGACCTATCAGAATCCAACAAGTGGCATAATGAAGAAAACATCAGACAAAAATAAAATTTGTTAGAAACAAACAAATTAACTATGAGAAATTTTGTTAAGAATCCACACTAACAAAATCCTAGCTAACTGTTCCTAGCTAACTGTTAATTTCTTATTACATTTACCGCAAATTATTTATCGCAATTTATTTATCGCAATTTATTTATCGCAATTTTAATTATCGCAATTTTATTTATCGTCATTTATTTTACGCACTTTATTTATCGTCATTTAAATACTATTATTTACTTTACGCACATTATTTTTCGTCATTTAAATACAGTTATTTATTTTACGCACTTTAAATATCGTCGAAAAAATCGGGACACATGTACACAATACGTCAGATTAAATCTGAGACAATAGTTTGTACAATGGGTCACGATGCGTCTTGATTAATTAGATTATATATAGAACTATTGGACTATTGGACTACTAACTGTGGACTATTAACATTGGACAATTAAAATGAATTAAAATATTGATTATAACATATGAAACTAAACAATTCTTCAAGTTTGCCACTTGATTTCATCTTAAACCTCATTTGTATCTTGATAATTACATTCTGCGTTCAAATCCTTCGAAATTCTTGAAACACCTCGGATTGATAACCAACGATTCAGTTATGATAACTTTGAATGCTGAGGAAGCAGCAAAATTGTAGATGGTCTTAATGGCCAAAGGTTTGATGATAAAGAATGGAGTGTTGGAAACGCTCAATAGAAAATTTAGTACCGAAAAGAGGATTATGCAAAACTATGAAGGAGGCTGTGGACAAATCACCCGAACTAAAACCTGTACTTAATGAATCCAGATGATTCTGTATCTGATGAAATCTTTAGCGAATACCTTACTCCTTACTTATTCTAAATCCTTGCGGACAAATTTCTTCATCATCTTCTGATCTTAAATATTTTAAATTCTAAAATATCATCACATTTTTCGTTATAAATATCTTCGATATTTCTGAAGATACCTTCATAAATATCTTTGTCCGAAATTATTTATCCCTTCGTGCTATCTATATTACATCATAAAAGAAACTGTTTTAGTTTCTATATTCTGTAACAACCGAGTTTAAATTATGAATGATTTCCTAGAGAAGTGTTGGGAATTGAAGCATGAGTTAGTATAATATAATGACGTCAGGCCAACGTGGTTATATTACAGTAAGTCATGCTAAATTTTTAATGTAACGTGATGATGATTCACAGACCTTATCCTCATCATGTGTCATGTTACACGACTCTTTCATTCTACTTAAGCTCTATGTATATCACAGAAATATTTCATTTGATATTCATGTTCTTCCGTAATTCCAATAGTTGCTAATAAATCGTGCTATTACATTTTATTTCTGATTAGAAGATTTCCTTAAATTCCTTGAGTTCCGAAATTCAACAGTGACTACGTCAAAAGTTAAGACGAATCTCTATGTCTTTATTTCAATATTTTATGATAGCTTCACTCGTACACTTCACATGATCGAATCGTTTTATCTATATTAATTAATAATGATAAAACCCTAATTATCAACTCATATTCGTCATGAAAACATTTTTATTGTTAGCCATGGCGACCTCAATCAAATTTCGAGACGAAATTTCTTTAACGGGTAGGTACTGTCATGACCCGGAAAATTTCGACTAATTTTGAACCAAACTCATGATACGATTTCATAATTCTGACATGATAAGCAAAGTCCGTTATGTTGCGTCTCAAAAAAAAAAAAATTTGAACTGTTCAATTGACCTTCGACTGTTCTGACGATTCACGAATAATTATTTGTAAATAGATATATATATATATATATATATATATATATATATATATATATATATATATATATATAATAATAATTTAAATTATATTCTGAAATATTAAATGAATTAGTTATTAGAATTAATTATGATATTATAGTATTTAAAAACATATCTATTTATAAATAAAGTATATTGAATAATATATAGTTTCAAATTTATTTTGTAATTGACAGAAACGCTCAATTGTCTTTCGATCGATGTTAAACAAGTTAAAAACAAACTTATGTGATTTTAAAAAAATAAACGACGACCCGAAGATGAGATATATAATGTAGGGACTTATTAAAAATGTATTTAGGAGTCATTTGTTAAATTTATGAACTTTCTACATTTTACCTGGGATCGAGCTCGAACTGTAATTTAATTTTTATTTAATAGTTAATAATCAATTTTATACCATAATGACTAAGATAAATAAAAATAATTATTGTAAAAATTTGGGAATATTTCGGAATACTTTTATCCCCCACTAATTATCAACGGACCACGATATTATACCTACTTAATGGTGTCTGCAGACTAATAGTAATTAAGTCCGTGATTTATATTGTCAATTTTTATACTGTTAGTGTTTTTGTTTCTCTTCAAAATATCTAAATCCACATGTTATATATACATACATAGGCAGTGCATACATGAACCATATATTCACTAATTTGTTTTCTTCTCTTCTACGATTCACCATAGTAACCACCAAGCCACCACTTGCCACCACCATCATCCATTGAACCACCATCAACATAAAACCAATCTTTGGTTGCTGCTATGCGAGTTTTCTATTTCTTTTCTCTTGATTCAACTCATAACATACAACCATGGAACCACCATGGTCACGACCACCACCACTGCAAACCAACCATCGAGCCACCTTCTCCTTCGATCCACAAACACCACCACTCTATCGTGAACCTACTGTTTCGGTTTCCTATCACGAACAAAACCCACCTGTAAAGTTTTCTGTTTCTGTTTTGGTTCAAGAACAAAACAACCACCATCGTCACAATCATATTCGTGGGCACTTATGCTCGTCGAAACCACCAAACACTCGATCACCATATTTAACCATCGACCACCATCACCTTTGAACACCCATCACCACCATAAACATCTACCACCTTCATTAAACCGCCACCATAAACCACCCAACAATCACCACGCCTCCATCACCTCCACCATGTTGCAGCCACCCGTCAACTACTACAGCAGTTTCTATCATTTGGTTTCTATCACACCACGAACAACCACCATTAACACACCTTTAACTGTGTGTTGTTTCAATCAAATCCAAACCAAAACCATTGCAACCCCATCAAATTAATGATGCTGTACATAT
Organism: Rutidosis leptorrhynchoides; assembly: GCF_046630445.1. NCBI lineage: Eukaryota > Viridiplantae > Streptophyta > Magnoliopsida > Asterales > Asteraceae > Rutidosis > Rutidosis leptorrhynchoides. Next base: position 87,723,434 of record NC_092343.1, read on the forward strand.
TCTTGTTCCTGTTTCGTTTTACAACAAACCACAACATTATTGGAACACCATCAACAAAACTGCTACAACAACTACAAATGTTATCTGTTTCAGCTACTTCTTGCTCGAACAAATCACCCATCAACACCTTCATTACCCTATCACCATCTTTGATCAAACGGCTGTTCATCGAACCATCAAAGGATTTATTTTTTTGTTGTGGTGTTGTTTCTTGTCAAGTTGATCAGACCCATCATTTCCATTATTCAACTCCTGGTTTGAACCGTAAATCCCCACCTTCGATCACTATATTGTGTACTGTTATACTCCTTTCTATTTTTTTATTTATTTATTCAATCAAAACAAGAGACTATATTGAATGGATTGGCGATACTATAACGTGTAGTTAGAGATTATGTTGATGATGGTATCACTTATTTAAAATACTACACAGATGTTTCCAAAATTGACGTGGCATTTGATAAAGCAAATTGGGTTTAGTTAATTAATAATGGGGACCGTGTGTCTCTCAATTGCATAAATAAGTTTGATACATGACAATTAGATGGGGACAGTTTAATGAAGGTGGAAATGATAAGGATACAGCAAATGTTTGATAAAGACATATTGGGTTGTTAATTTACGGAGTATTTAATGGATTAGTTACCGATTGGGCTAGATTTATAATCTCTTGGGCTTGTAAGCTTGGGCCTTGATAAATGAGCCTGGGATGAACTAAATGTTGGTCGAACATATTTAAAAGAAATTGGCCATAATGATAATTATTATGATAAATTGTGACGATACATGATAATCATGGGGTTAGGGTTATGATTTTATGTGGAAGTTATGATGATTCTGTGATAAATTTTATGATGATATTATGAACATAAAATGATGATGACGATTTCATGTGAACTACGAAGAAGAAGGAAGCAGATTCATTTGGGTTTAAAGGATTTAGGGTAATGGTTAAATTAGAAGTGAGATGGCGATGGAATGTTTAGGATATCATCGGGTTAGCGGGACGTCGCGGGTTCAAACCCGGACTTGGGCAATTTTTTTTTAAGGATTACTTCTATGAGGTTCGTGAATCCGAGGCCAACCTTACACTTGTTCAATGATATTATATGTATTTTTACTACGAAATACGGTATGGTGAGTTTCATTACTCCCTTTTTATATATATTTTTGGGCTAAGAATACATGCGCTGTTTTATAAATGTTTTACGAAATAGGCACAAGTACTAAAACTAATTCTATGTGGGTTTAAACCAGAAATATACCCTTAGCTTGGTAACATTAAACTACTTGTCTATGTACGGTAGGCGCGAATCCTAAAGATAGATCTATTGGGCCTGACAAACCCCATCCCGACTATGGGATGCTTTAGTACTTCAAGGTTATTTTAAACACACCTGATCTGGTGTACTTCAGAGGGTAAAACATGAACGTTAAGGCTTGTTACCGGGTGCCTACAACTTATAGAATACTTTTATACACTTGCGAGTGTACATATATTTATAAACGGAAATCTTGTGGTCTATTAAGATATTGAAATGATTGTTATGATAAACTTATGAACTCACCAACCTTTTGGTTGACACTTTTAAGCATGTTTATTCTCAGGTATGAAAGAAACCTTCCGCTGTGCATTTGCTCATTTTAGATATATTACTTGGAGTCGTTCATGGCATATTTAAGTCAACGCCTCGTAATGGGACCAAATGTTGATGACTTCGTCCAGATGGATTAGGACGGGTCGTCACATAAAGGAAGACCATGTTGTGCCTCTCGTATTAGGAAGACCATTGTTGGCAACAGCGGGTTCTTTGTTTGACTTTAGAACCGAAAAGTTGACTCTTAGAGACAAAGGCAAATGAATGAGCATTCGTAGCAAATAGGCTAAACTACCACCAATACCCTTAACCACACCACAAATTGTTTCTAGTGTGCAATGCACCATAAGCACAACGCAAATTGGTTCACCAACAAAATGTGGTGGAGGGTTGACCAAGGGAACTCTAAGTAAGGCTAAAGACCAAAATGATGTTATTGATAAGTCTATGAGGAAATTATATGGGCGGGTCCATCGTGCCTTTTCCAAAAATGATGATGTAACGACCCAACCCAATATCCAACCGATCACGCAAATTTTTTTTATATACAGAAGGACGCGCGGAACGCAACCCTTTATGTGCGCGGCGCGCACAAGCCTGACAGCCACTGTCCGGATTTTTCAAATTTCGATTAAAGATGTCCCACTTCCCAACACTTTTAGGCGAAACGTTTTTCACAACATTTTATAATAGTTAAAACTAACACGTTCCGATAATAAAACGATTTTTACGACACCGGGCCCACTTCGGCCGTTTTACGAGTTTCGTACAAAATACAAGTTTCAATCCCAATTTACATTTAGACAAGTTAGGACTCTATAACCCAACCCGATACCAAGAGCATAATCCCGAGGACTACTAAATCCCCAATCCGCGTCCGTATATCCAAAAGCTACCCCATCGAGCCCAAGCGCTCCTACGCAACTAGTCTAACAACTAGCTACCCACCTGACACAATACCTGAAAAGGGAAAACATCGAGAGGGGTAAGCTAACGCTTAGTGAGTGCAATAAGTATACACATACATATATAACCTACTTACTTGCAATCACTTAAACAATTTACCTCATACACGCTAGCAATATAATTAGCATACCATCACAAAGTATAACGCTAAATCTCTAATACGCAAGCTAGCACAAACAATAGCATATAACTCGAACAATATAATATGCTACACTACAACACATAACCATGGTTAACCAGTCGTACAAAGGGAACGGTTCTCACGATTGAACCGCTAGCCACACATATGCCACTAGTATGCATCACTAGTCCCTTGGGTGGTATCGCATACCCGAACTTAAAACCCACACTTCACGCCTGCAAACATACATGATGAGATGGTATCGCATACTCGAACTTTAAACCCATATCATATGCCACACATGATGATGAGGTATCGCATACCCGAACTTTAAACCCTCATCCCACGCCAATACGATGTGGTATCACATACCTGAACTTAAAACCCACATCGCATTTCGCACAAGTAAATACATTACATACACACATGTATAATTATTCCACTCACCTCGAAATGCCCGCACAAGTCATGTATGACATGATCTACGTCCTCAATTCCGAGCAAGTAACCACCTATATCACACATAGATACAATATACACATAAATAGTCATTCTCTAAAAGAGAACCCGACACAAACATCCCTTAACCGAGGGATTACACCTTGCGCGCCAAGACCCTCCCATTTAACACCAAAAAAGGACTTCACCAATTACCACTACGAGTGGTAATTTCGACCCATCAAACAAGTACAATTTAACCTAAATTAAACTTGGCACCATTTAAACCAACCTAGGTCTTAACACGAAATTACTACTTAGGTAGTAATTATTTCAAAATCCATTAAACACTTAACAAAAGTGCTCATCATCCAAGTAATCCAAAATTATTGTCATAACCAAATTCGAACCCAAACCAAGTCAACACCCATTTTGACTAGCAAACTTGTTCTTTAAGAACATCAAAACACTAACACATTATAATCTAGTGATTTAACACCCAAACCATGACAAATACTTCCAAATTCGTCATCAAACCCTAAACCCACAATAATCGGGTTTACTTACACTAGCAATACAACAAAACCTCCAATTTCATGAGAAATGGGGTTTAGAACCCCAACAAGCTCAAACCCTAAACATAAACAAGAATCTTACAATTAAATTCGGAGTTAGGGCTTACCAACACTACCATAACGTAGCCAAGAACGAGATGAACAACTTTAACACCCGTGCTTTTGATCGATTCAAGCTTCTTCTTCTCCAAAACCCCAAATCTCTCTCTAGAACTCTCTCTCTCTAAGATAGATGAGAGTGTTTGTGGATGTGAAAGTGATTCAAAATTGGATCCAAGTCTGATAATAAGGCTACAGATCCGTCCTCAAGTGAAAAGACCAAAAAGCCCTTCATTTAACTCAAAATAGAAAAAGGCAGAAAACTGTCCCAGGTGGGGTGCGCGGCGCGCACCCTTGACCTTGCGCGGCGCGCACCGTTGACCTTGCGCGGCGCGCACAGAGGTCAGAACAGCCTGCCAGTTTTTTAAACTTATTCCACGATTCATACACTTAATGTACACCATAAATACACGACGTACAATAAATATTTGGGTCTTACAACTCTCCCCCACTTAAATTGGATCACGTCCTCGTGATCCGCACCAATACTAGAAGTTAAGTACCTTCCCTTGAACATTCTCGCCTCCAAATGCGGAGTCACACATGTAGTAATCACGCATCCGACTTCTCCCTTCGTGCACTAACGCATCATATTTTACAACGAGAAAGGGTAATCACCCCTCGAGACAAAACAACCGCAACCGTTTGCTCCTACACCGAGTATCCAACTCGTACAATACATTTCACAATCAAACCGAAAATAGGACAATTCACCGATAAGCATCGTCGTCACTCCTCACGATCCTACGAAACACGACTAAGCCCGACATCCATAACATCTTCGGCAAGTTCTAAACCTCACTACACGCTAATAATCACTAGCTTGCACTACCGCAACAAGCGATATCTCATACACTCAAAGTCCAGAATTTCCGCTTAGGAAAATACGAAAAACACCACATATCTCTTCAAGTTCTCTCGGCTAAAATTCGTAACAAGCTACATCAATAATCGTATCACCCAACGCGATCTACTAAAATCTACTACATTGTGAACCATGACTTGCATTAATCCAGATTGAGAAGGATTTATGCTTCCTTAAAACTCCGTATTCCATCGATTCATAGACGTACTACTCAAACGATCATTCCTGAATATTTTCTAGACCAAGAACCAACTTCCTCCGCCTCCATACCCGGGTCATTCTTCAATGAAGAAATTTTGATAACCCCAAAATAACACTTTAGAAGCACCACTTTCCCACCGATCGATCCGCACACGACTATCCGTCATTGGATTAATCCAGGACGACAATAATACACTACGTACTAAACAATACATCAACGCTTGACACATGGGTTCTCTTCCAAACCCTCCTACACAATCACATAAGACGGGCGCCTTAGTACTTGCATGGAAACTATTCGTGTACTAGAATCCCGTCAACAACGAATTATTTTCACAACAAATTCGCAATTTGCCACACGACCCACAAAATATTCACCAACGCTGGGTGAATCCTCCTACCTAGACCGTCCATTAAGGATGGCCTTGACATTCCAATGCAACCTACGGGTCACATCACTAGGGTACACACTCTCGCAACCTAACGACATCCGCGTGTCTCTACGCGAGACAATCGGAATCGACACTCTCCGCCTCACAATCGTCCATAAAGTGGAATAGTCCACTGACGATCTCCACGATTACGTTTCCCGACTGGGAAATACAGTATCCTTCGCGATAACGAATTTTTACCGATCCAATAATACTATCCGAGTTCACAAAAACCCAAATTTTCACTATGAGAGCACCTGCAACAACAACTTCATTATCTCACCTCCGTGAACTCCAACTTCGCAATTGGTCTCATACGGCACTTTGGTACTATACGACCACCTTACATAAGAGGTCTTACACTTCACTAGATCTAACACCACCGGAGCTTCCTCATACATCAGTAAAAACTCCCCCACTTAGGATTTAGCTCCATATTCTTACTGCCAAGATGATAACATCCCGCGGAATTTTCATTCCACGACACACATGACCCTCCTCATCGTTAGTCATACACACCAAATCACCGTAAATTCACCTTAGGCTCTCAGAGCCGTCATACACACTCACTAGAGATGTCGTACACGCGACGACATCGCACCTTCGTACCACGATTAACAACTAACAGCCCTTCATCGTTCGCAAAGCGAACACCACCAAAATCCTATGTGCGCCTCTAAGCCTAGGCATACGCCACTCCGCTTAATCAGTCGTGCATCTTAGTCGAGATCACCCGACCTTCTCCGTAACGAACCTTTATTAACAATTGCTCACTCTCATGGAGAAGAGTGACCAACCAGACACAATAATTGCATCGACCACAATATCAACACTTCATCCTAACCTTCGGCCTAACCGACCACTAAGTCCATCATTGACTCACCGGTCATCTTTACCAGCCTATCACTTAAGAGCAACATGATTCGCTCACCCGTCACTTCATAAGAAGTATTTACCGCAATGTTCTTAAACTTCAACCTGTGCAACCGTCGAATTAATATCACTCATTGATCCCTATTATAACCTTCGATGCTTCCAAGGGTATCTTACGGGCACCCTAAGCACAAAGTGATCACACCATCACCGGAGTTGAACATTACACTAGCAGGTATAAAAAGGCACTTGACGCCGAGTCATGCACACTCCCACCGCAACCTATCGAGATTTAGAAACTCGATCTTTGGGTTCCATACACCCGACATCACCTACCTCTCATAATAATGACCTGAAGTCATACCTTCCCGAAAGACCTTACGGTTTAATGTCTTATCGAAAGTTTCTACCGATCACACGCTACCCATAATTTCCACAAGGCCAAACGATATAGCCTAACGAAAACTTCCGTCTAACGCTAAGAGGTGCTTGGAACACCAAGTCTTACACCCTTCCGAATATCGACACAACCACTACAACAAAGGATATTCCGTTAGGAATGTTACCCTATAATCCATAACACACTAGCGCAACAATTGTCATACAGATCTCACTCCCATGAGTTTAATGACCCGAAGACTCCTCGATTCGCAAATTCCAAGACAACTCATAACTAGAATCCTTACGCGATTCTCTAACCACACTCTCTACGGAGTGTAACCCCAATTCTACCATCTTAGACTTGTTACGTCCCATTACGGGATTTAAGTCCTCGTCGCACACACATACACTAATCGGTTATCCTAGTTACGATGGGCAACTACAACCAATGACAATCTCAATAATGCACCCACTACATAGGGTGACTAAGTACGCGTCGAACTCGTGAGTTTGCTCACTCACTTAACTAACCAAAACCACTGTAACACTTCCCGACTAATAATGAACCCTATGTGACTACAAGCACATCACTCGAGACATCTATATCCTAGTAACCAATAAACGATTCCTAATTCATCCCGAATCTACCCCAACCATGCCACGTTTCCTCCGTTCGGCACTCGTCATGTCATGCTTGATGTCAAGATACACTTTTGTAATAATGGTGATTGGTCACTATTACAAATGCGTACCTTACCATTTTCACATGGTCACGCAAAGTACTTTACTCGGACTGACGCAACATTCACCCCAAATAACACGCGATAACTCCTAGTACCCGAATGACCAAAGTCCTTACTGTGAACTTGATCACTCAAAGCCACCAAACATTTAAATCTCTTCCAATAGATTCATCCCTAGGACACCTCACCAAATAGATACCTGTATATATATATATATATATATATATATATATATATATATATATATATATATATATATATATATATATATATATATATATATATATATATGTATATATATATATATATATATATATATATATATATATACACACCTATATACAATATAATAATAAATGTACACAAGTACAACGCAACAACAAGTCAACCTACAACCTCGGTGACTATCACTAAAACAATGTCCAGGTTCACCTACTTACATTAGGCACTTTCAAATCTCAGTCTGACCCGTATTCCTACAAGTACCGCACATAATGCATAAATGTCAATAAGTCTAAAACTAGGCACCTATTCCAAGGTCACCTAATTCCCTTTAGACTATGCTCTGATACCACTTGTAACGACCCAACCTAATATCCAACCGAGCACGCAATTTTTTTTTTATATACAGAAGGGTGCGCGGCGCGCAACCCTTTATGTGCGCGGTGCGCACAAGGCCTGTCAGCCTCTGTCCGGATTTTTCAAATTTCGATTAAAGATGTCCCACTTCCCGACACTTTTAGGCGAAACGCTTTTCAAAACATTTTATAATAGTTAAAACTAACACGTTTCGATAATAAAACGAGTTTTACGGCACCGGGCCCACATCGTCCGTTTTACGACTTTCGTACAAAATACAAGTTTCAATCCCAATTTACATTTTGACGAGTTAGGACTCTATAACCCAACCCGATACCAAGAGCATAATCCCGAGGACTACCAAATCTCCAATCCACGTCCGTATATCCAAAAGCTACCCCATCGAGCCCAAGCGCTCCTACGCAACTAGTCTAACAACTAGCTAGCCACCTGACACAATACCTGAAAAAGGTAAACAACGAGAGGGGTAAGCTAACGCTTAGTGAGTGCAATAAGTATACACATACATATATAACCTACTTACTTGCAATCACTTACACAATTTACCTCATACACGCTAGCAATATAATTAACATACCATCGCAAAGTATAACGCTTAATCTCCAATACGCAAGCTAGCACAAACAATAGCATATAACTCGAAAAATATAATATGCTACACTATAACACATAACCATGGTTAACCAGTCGTACAAAGGGAACAGTTCTCGCGATTGAACCGCTAGCCACACAGACGCCACTAGTATGCATCACTAGTCCCTTGGGTGGTATCGCATACCCAAACTTAAAACCCACCCATTACGTGAAATGTGGTATCGCATACCAGAACTTAAAACCCACACTTCACGCCCGCAAACATACATGATGAGATGGTATCGCATACCCGAACTTTAAACCCATATCATATGCCACACATGATGATGAGGTATCGCATACCCGAACTTTAAACCCTCATCGTACGCCAACACGATGTGGTATCGCATACCCGAACTTAAAACCCACATCGCATTTCGCACAAGTAAATACATTACATACACATATGTATAATTATTCCACTCACCTCGAAATGCCCGCACAAGTCATGTATGACACGATCTCCATCCTCAAATCCGAGGAAGTAACCACCTATATCACACATAGGTATAATATACACATAAATAGTCATTCTCTAAAAGAGAACCCGACACAAACATCCCTTAATCGAGGGATTACACATTGCTCGCCAAAACCTGCCCATTTAACACCTAAAAAGGACTTCACCAATTACCACTACGGGTGGTAATTTCAACCCATCAAACAAGTACAATTTAACCTAAATTAAACTTGGCACCATTTAAACCAACCTAGGTCTTAACACGAAATTACTACTTAGGTAGTAATTATTTCAAACGCCATTAAACACTTAACAAAAGTGCTCATCATCCAATTAATCTAAAATTAGTGTCATAACCAAATTCGACCCCAAACCAAGTCAACACCCATTTTGACTAGCAAACTTGTTCTTTAAGAACATCAAAACACTAACACATTATAATTTAGTGATTTAACATCCAAACCATGACAAATACTTCCAAATTCGTCATCAAACCCTAAACCCACAATAATCGGGTTTATTACACTAGCAATACAATAAAACCCCCAATTTCATGAGAAATGGGGTTTTGAACCCCAACAAGCTCAAACCCTAAACATAAACAAGAATCTTACAATTAAATTCGGAGTTAGGGCTTACCAATACTACCAAAACGTAGCCAAGAACAAGATGAACAACTTTAACACCCAAGCTTTTGATCGTTTCAAGCTTCTTCTTCTCCAAAACCCCAAATCTCTCTCTAGAACTCTCTCTCTCTTAGATAGATGAGAGTGTTTATGGATGTGAAAGTGATCCAAAATTGGATCCAAGTCTGATAAAAAGGCTACAGATCCGTCCTCAAGTGAAAAGACCAAAAAGCCCTTCATTTAACTCAAAATAGAAAAAAGCAGAAAACTGTGACCTTGCGCGGCACGCACAGAGGTCAGAATAGCCTGCTAGTTTTTTAAACTTATTCCACGATTCATACACTTAATGTACACCAAAAATACACGACGTACAATAAATATTTGGGCCTTACAGATGAACACTTGAGAAAACGCCTAGTGTCAAACTTGTCAAAACTAGAAAAAGATTAAAAAAAGTTAGTAAATGGGTTAGATTGTGCTTTGTGTGAAAAACTAAATTTCTGGCTAAGGAACGACATTCCTACAATAGTAACAAAGTTCTTTTTCTCAAACCTAAACAGAAGCACCTTCTAGGCACTTTTAGGAATGACGTTCCTACTTAAGAATGACGTTCCTGTTTTAGTTAGAATGACGTTATATTTTCAGGAACCCCTTCCCAATTCCTGGTAATTTTCAGGAATGTCGTTTTAATACCTGGAACAACATTCTCATTTCTGGAACGACATTCCTCCTTAAGGAACGACATTCCATCATCTGATATAATGAATTATATGGTCGAATTTTAAATCATTTTTTCATGCCCCAACTCTTTCTTTATCTCTCAAGTCGAAACATACACCCAAAAATCCAAATTTTAACTTACTAATCACTCACTAATCCTCAAGAATTTCACATAATCTTCAGCATTGAACTTTCTAAGAGTATGATTCTCACTACATTCTTGTTTAATTGTTTGATTAATGTGATGTTTATGCTCTACTTTCTCTATTTGCTTTATATGTTGATTATGTTTGATTTAGGTTGATAGTGATGAAATTGTTGTTGAATCTAGACTATATTGTTGTTGGTTTACATGATTCTAGAAATTAATTATATAAAATACAACTTTGAAAATCTAGGGTTCTTCAATTTGGGGATTTTTGTAATCGGTCGATTGAAATGCAATTGGGTGTTGTCTAGGGTTAATTACTAGTCTACCATCATGCTATTGTCATTTAATCCTAACAATTGGTGATTTTTTACTATGAACTTGAAAATGAGGGTTTATGATTTTAGGGTTTGACTAGCTTTGACTCTTTGACTTTTGAATTAGTTGATTTATAGAATGAACCATTATGGTTTACAGTTTTCATGTGTGTTTTCAATATGATTGCAAGGTTAATTAGGATTGCTATAGTTATACTTAAATTGAAAAATACGAATTAACCATTGTATTATTTTTGCACATTAACTATTTGGACTAAAACATTGTAAAGTTTGAAGCTTTTACGTGATAGATTATTACGATTGATTGATGAGCTTAAATGTAGGGGTGAGCTACCCCTTAATTAACTTGTTTGTGGTATGATATCATTAAATCTAACTTTGTGCAACCGCGGTTTTGTTTTGTTGTGTTTCAGGGATAAAGTAAGGGTAAGGAAAAACAAGCCGAAGGTGGCACCAAATGCCAAAAGGCAATTAGGACTAAACGTGCCCGACAAGAGCAACCATCTAATGACCAAACACCCCTTGGTTCACCACCTCATGACGAGGAGGGAGACCAAGGTAACTACCTACATCCATGGCTTCAAGCCATTTTTGACTTGGAGAGGGAGGAGGTGTGGCATAGGAGATTGAGTTCACGACTTTCCAAGCAAGTCAATGTGGCCAAATACATCGATTGGTAACCCTTACAAAAAATAGGAAAGTACAATGCCTTTCTGAGGGATATTGTAGTTTACCCGGACCCTACCAATAAACAATACACCATAAACCCTTGGTGGCCACTTTTTAACATGCGCGAAGCTACATACCCGACTATCACTAGGGAGTTCCTCACTACGATGCACTTTAGACGACCAGTTGAATCAATTACGGATACTAGTTACATGGCCTTTCATTTAGAGGGAATGGATAGAAGTTTAAGTATGATGGATTGGATTCGAATCATAGGGATTTATGAGGAATACATAGACAACCCGGAATTGTTATGAACCTACTTGCAAAATTGTCAAGTTATTCTTTCAACCTTCGACTTTGACCAAAAATGGGGCCTCATGGCCTACGGACCCTTCACCCCTGGGAAGACATCAATGACAAAGATTAGGTCCCTCACCCGACGAATGATTCATATGGTTATCTCACGAGTGATAAATAGTCGGGCCAAAATTTTTGAAAAGATGTCCTACCTTGATGTTTAGCTAAACCATTTCATCTACAATGGTTGGAATGCTCATATTCCAAACACTATCGCTTCCATCCTTAACGATGATGATGGAACGAAGGCTTTAAAGCCTTCGGCGGGTGGACATTTTGTCACTTTGATAGCCAGATTTTTAAACATCAATTTAGAGGGGCTAAGGACTGAAAAGAATGATGCGAAGAAAACGAACATGAATGACTATCTTTGCAATATTTTGACAAAGGATGGTAGTAACTATGTGATATTTAGAGGGGAGCCACACCAAGACAAACCCAACCCATTGAGACTAACCTGAACCAAGCTGGGGCTTCTGAGAGTTCGAGTGTACCAAACCAAGGGGGATTTAACCTTAGCCAATAAGACCGGGAATATCTTAGTGGTGAATTTAGTGGGGTGAGCCGACGTCTTTATGCATCGAGTACACCCAAGTGGGACATAGTCGAGATATCAATTGGATATGCCATTCGGTTGAGACCATGAGGATGACCTCCGACGCTCCACTTCCCCATCGTGAACCTTGGAGCCCTTTTGTGGATTTAGTTCCACCACCGCCATTTCCAACTCCTTACAATTATGATTACGCGATGTAATGTGCACAAGATATGTACAACGCACAACAACGACACTTAGATGAACGTGACCGTGAGCGATAAGAGGAGGAGGAACAACGAAGGGCCGATATGGGTGATCAAGGTGGAGGTCCAAGCGGTTGGTCACAATGGAACTTTTGGCAAGGGTAACTCATGTTTGATATCGGTTCTTAATTTATGAAACTTTGATGAATTTGCGGTTTGTTAACTATGTTTTCAAACAATCAGTTTGTAATAATGGCGGGAGGATGGTTTGGGAAGTTGAAACAATTTGTTGATCTTTGTCTTAACTTGGTTGCATGATGAAACAATTTAGCTTTTAGTTGTTTATGGTTGAATGTTTTGTACATGTTTTGTAATAATTTAAAATTTGTTAGGTTTGTGGTGTTTATATTCACTCTTATGGTTATGCATGTGTTGTTGATGATCATTACTATCTTATGCTTGTTTATTGAAGCATGGAGACTATCATTTGTTTGCGATTATGATGATTTGGTTGTTTGGTTGAGAAAGTTATTATTCTAGTGGATGTTTGGATTATTTTGTGATGACGTTGGAACCTTTTGATTCTTTTGTGGGTGCACATACTCCCCCGAGTATCGCCCAACACATTTTGTACCTTGTGAGCATACTTGAAATTGTAGGGAATGCCATATGCACTTGGCTCATTCTTTTAGCTCAACAAGTGGTACAACAACATGCAAGTGATTTTGGCGACTAAGTATTATCCGATTGATGACAACAAAGATCACTTGATCTTCTCTGGTTTTTATTTCTCGTCTCTCTCTTCTATTCTATTTTCAAAATGCCCCTCATTTTTACCTATTTAATCCTTTCAATGCAATGAGTGCATTGCATCAAACTAAATGTAGTAGGGGAGAGTTAAAATATCGAGTCATTTTAAACTTTTCAGTTAAACTTGTCACATACGTTACAAAGATAAAACTAGCAATGTTGATCAAATTTTTGGAACAAGTTTTTAACCATTACATTAACTTATATCATAAATACTAAAATGGTTAAAACTTGTAAATTAATTCAACTTCAGGGAAGTAAAGTCTTCCTTTCCCACTTGAAATTCTCAAGTGGGAGTAAAGTCTTCCCATTTCAAAAGATTTTGTGCTCAAAATGATGAAATCAAAAGAAAATCAAAATTTGTGCTTGGAAGTTAAAGTCTTCCATGCATGTTGTTCCAAAACTAAGTGTTTAAATCTTTATGCTTTAATACTTCCGGATGACTCAATTCCATCCATGATAGGGAGTCAAGTCTCCCGAATGTCGCATTACTTGGTGTGGGACACTTCCTAATCCACACCATTTTATATTGATATTGGCTGTCTCATCAATTCATGTAATGACCCAGAATTTTCCGACCAAATTATACTTATGAGATTAATATTTACATAAATTAAACAATACCAACATGATAAGCAATCCAAATTGTTGAGACTTGTGTTTTTGAAAAGAGTTTTACACAACGTTTGACCGTCCAATATGACCGATGATATCACGAACTATATAACATACGATAATTATACGTTTGTGTATATATATGTATTTATATATATGTAACATGATGATGGTTTAACATCTCATTGTGTACTAATGACAATGAGTTATAAGTATATTTTGAAACTACTAACTTAAGTTTTCAAAACGATAACTATACGTAACATTCTTTGATATATATACTTATAATCTATAATGCTTATACATGTATCGTATATATAATGTATTTAATCATTTTTTAAGGACTTAAATACATAAAACAATATAAGTATATTCACAAAAGATAGCTATATTTGAATTCTCATTCCGTTTCCTCAAGATTTCTATACGTATATCTAGGGTATATGTACCCGTATCATACCCAGCTTCTATACGTATTTACTATTAGTATATACACATCAAATAAACATCCTAATCAACATTATTACTACCCTAGATATGAGGTAACTAGGATTTTTCAAGTAGTATGAATTATTAGTAAGAAAACAAAATTAGGAATCCTTTTCTTTCTTTATAAACTAAAAACATTTTTATAAATGAACACCATTTCTTCACTCCATTTTCTCATACCTACACCCTAATTTCTCTCTCAAAATACTCCTAACTTCATACTTGATCATCTCCAAGCATTTTCCCCATCATTTAGCTTCAATTACAAGCCTTAAACACCATAAGAAAACTCTTTCAAGAACATATCAAAATAACCACCCATTTGAAGAAGTTTACTTCCAACCTTTTGATCTAACTCCACCACTCTTTGATTCCAAGATTATTTCTTATCTTTTGCAGTAACTTTGTCCAAGTAACTTGAGGTAGTAACCTTGTTCATAATCTTATTCAATTCATATTCATATAGCTATCTTATTTTGTGGTATAAAATTTTAACAACAATAACATAGTTTGAATGATTTCAAACTTGTTCGCAAACTAAATAGATCCTTCTAACTTGACTTTTAAAACACTTCAAGACCTGTAATATATCATAATGATATGCTAACCTAACAAGATATAACTTGGTTTTACAAAGAACATCTTAAAAACTGAATCTACGTCGTCGGAGTGCAACCAGGGGCTGTTTTGGGTTGAATAATTAAAAACCATCTTGAACTTTGAATTGGAAGTTCATGTTATGGAAAAATGATATTTCTTATGAATATGTTAACACATAAAAATTTCATGGTTTAACTCAAAGTGTAAGTATTTTTAGAAAAATGATCATTAAATGTTGTTTTTATGATGGAAAATGATCACTTTCATAAGTTTCACCAAAGTTTGACCTATAACCTATGATTTCGAATACAACTTAAGGTATTTTCAGTTCATATTCTTAAAATTTGACTCGATCCAAGGAAGTGGCAAGTTGAACCAACAAAAACGGAGTAGTAATGAAGAAACTACGACTACAACAAGATTGGGTATCCGAAGCTAGTTTAGCTACGAAAATATTTGGAGAAAAAGTAAATTTATCATATCTTTTCTAATTAATATGATATTTTATATATAATTACTTATGATTTGATTTTATATATTTCAGGACCACCCGTAAACAATACGAGAAGATTAATCATAAGACCTCATGATTGTACGCAACACATCATTTGACAACACGGTACTTTATGTACGCAACACGTCATTTGACAACATGGTACCATGGGTTGAGATTAATTCTGATCAATACGAATACGATGGGGTCTTTATTTATTTTATTTAAGCAACTAATTGTGGACCACTAACATCGGACTGCCAACTACGGACTAAGAAAATATTAAAAGTATATATATATGTAACGATTACTTAAAAAGAAAATATGTTGATATATTATATATATGGTTAGGTTCGTGATATCTATCAGAGACTAAGTTGAATTAAATACCTTCAAGGCAAAAGTGAGTTTCATTTGCTCCCTTTTTAATTGCTTTTGCAATATATATTCTTGGGCTGAGAATACATGCGCTGCTTTTATAAATGTTTACGAAATAGACACAAGTACTTAAAAGTATATTCTACGTTGAGTTGTACCACTGGCATACTTCCCTGTAGCTTGGTAACTACTATTTACATGGGTATTGTAAACGCGAATCCTGTTGATAGATCTATCGGGCCTGACAACCCCAACCGGACTGGACGACCAGTATTCAACGGTTGCACAGTACTTCGTTTTGGTGACTGCACTTGGTACGGTGTAGTGAGATTTCATAATAAAGGGAATATGCGACGTTGATTAAATGTTAAGTATGGTTACCAAGTGCTCAACCACTTAGAATGCTTTACATACACTTGCGAGTGTATTATTTTTATGATTATGAAATCTTGTGATCTATTAACATATTGAAATGATTGTTATGATAAACCTATGAACTCACCAACCTTTTGGTTGACACTTTAAAGCATGTTTATTCTCAGGTACGAATTAAGTCTTCCGCTGTGCATTTGCTCAATATAAGGACATTACTTGGAGCCGATCATCGCAATGGGACCAAATGTTGATGACTTCGTCCAGGTGGATTAGGACGGGTCCTTTCAGTTGGTATCAGAGCGGTGGTCGTAGCGAACCAGGTCTTGCATTAGTGTGTCTAACTAGTAGTTGTTAGGATGTATTAATGAGTCTGGACTTCGACCGTGTCTACATGTCAAAAGTATTGCTTATCATTTCTAGTCGAAAATCATCTGCTTATCATCCTTAGGAAATTACCTGCTTATCATTCATAAGTCTAGACACGTTTTACTGCATTTACTGCATTGATAGTGTATAGACGAATTCTTATCTTAGCATATCTGTTATTACGAACTTTGACTGATATCTTTTCAAAGATTCTCCGTAATTTACGGGATTTTGGTATTATATATACATATGTAAATTATGTATTGAAGAGTATAAAATCTAACTCCTATAATCTATTCCATACCAAAAATTCATTTTCCCCATTATACAAGATGTATTCCGCATCTAGTTCGAATTCTTCAGATTCCGACAGTTATGCCGATATGGATTTCCATTCGGGCTCCGAAAGCAGCGTCACCGGAATGGATCAACCAATTTCTCATCATCTATTCTGGATGAATTGGGGATGGGTTCGTAATATACTAAATCACTGGAGACAAGAAGAAGGTGATCCATTCCATCCACCAAATTGCCCTCTTGGTGATGAACCTGAAGCACTTACCGGCGAACCTATTCGAAACACCATTTTCTCTCTCATTTCTAGAGTATCTCGTCACGATTATATACTATCCCATATTACAAATCTTGTTCATTCGCTCGCTCCAACCGCCAATCATCCCGGTGTACTAGCAGAAGTTAACGAACTTCGCGCTCGCGTGACGGCTTTGGAGAACATGGTGCGGAGGTTGCAAACATCAGCAGCAGCACCAGCAGCACCATCAATAACATCAACAATACCATCATCACCACTAACAAACAACATCCGCATCACACGTCTCGACATCATAATCTGTCCCACAAACATCAACATCATACGCACCATAGATACCAAGGAGTACCAACAATAATGAACGATGAAGTATTGATCCATAACTTCATTGATATTCTGCGAAGAATATGTGGTCTCAAAAAGTTTTAGAGATTTCTTATTCTAGCTCAAACCGAAAAGCAAATGAGATTAATATCATATTAACTCATTAAATTCATGATTTCATCTGAAGAAAATATATATGTATATACGTTTTCATAAAGATTGTAATTAAAAGTTCTTTTGTACAAAATATTAATGGTAAAAAAATTTTTTAACGGGTAGGTAATACCCGAGGAATAATTAGATTTCATCTTAATAAGTTACATTGTACATTCGTCGAAGCTGATTCAATAGTCATTTACTATCCTACTTACAACCACCGATATACGTATCCGTTCACCGCAGAATAACCATTTTCATTCAATTTCATATTTGGATTTTGACTTCCCAGAATCCAACAAGTGGCATATGAAGAAAACATATGACAAAAATAAAATCTGTTAGAAACAAACAAATTAACTATGAAAAATTTTGTAAAGAATCCACGCTAACTGTTCCAGCTAACTGTTCCTAGCTAACTGATTACATTTTATTTATCGCAGTTTATTTATCACAATTTAATTATCGCACTTTTATTTATCGTCATTTAATTTCTGTAATTATTTTACGCACTTTAAATATCGGGACACGTATACAATGTTTTGACATATCATATCGACGCATCTATATATATTATTTGGAATCACCATAGACACTCTATATGCAGTAATGATCGAGTTCTCTATACAGGGTTGAGGTTGATTCTACAATAATATATATAGTTTGAGTTGTGATCGAGTCTGAGAGGTATACGGGTCACGACACGTATTAATTAATTCGTATATTATATATTAAACTATATATGAATTATTGGACTGTTACTGTGGACTATCGACTGTGGACTAATGACATTGGACAATTAAAATGAATTAAAATATTAATTATAACATATGAAACTAAACATTTCTTCAAGATTGCCACTTGATTTCATCTTAAACCTCATTGTATCTCGACGATTACAATCAGCATTCAAATCTATCATGATTCTTAAAAACACCTCAATCGAGAGGATAAACCAACCGCACTTCATCTACGGAAGAAAAGATTGATGCATATAGTTATGCACCTGAAAAACCCTCGGAAACTGAGTAAACGTTTGACACGTATCTGTTCTAGTTCCTTTGACATTGTTATTACCGAAGATCGTTTTGCAATCCCTTTCCAAAGTAGCTAATTTTGTCACAGCTCCAACAAGTCAACTCCGACTTTTCATCCGAAACAACTTTATTATAACCGCGATATATATGCGTACTCTTTATTGTTACTGGGGAACCTTTTATATTCCACAATATTACCATCAGCGATTAATCATTCTAAAAACACAATTCTCCTGAAACTACCTCGGTTTGATAACCGATGACCCAGATCAGTTAACTTTGAAAATGATGACGAAGCAGCATGTTGTAGATGATCTTAATGGCCAAAAGTTTGATGATAAAGAAAGGAGTGTTAGGAACGCTCGATAGAAAATTTAGTACTGAAAAGCGGATTATGCAAAACTATGAAGAAAGCCGTGGACAAATCACAAAGAATAAGTTTGCCTTCAAAGAATCCAAATGATTCTGTGCCTGCTGAAATCGTTAGCAAACATCTTATTTCTCATTCTAAACCTTCACAGACAAATCTTCTTCATCATCCATTGATATTAGAAATTCTAAGATATTCTCGTATGTTCTATTATAAATATTCTCCATATTTCTGGCGATATTTTCACAACTATTCTTATCTGAGATCATTTATCTCTCCGTAATATCTGCAACATAAAAGAAACTGTGTTAGTTTCTAAATTCTGAAACCTTCGAGTTTAAAATATGAATGTTTTGAAGTAGTGTTGGGAACTGAAGCATGGATTAGTATAATATAATGACACTTGATCAACGTCATTATATTACAGTAAGTCATGCTGAGTTTCTAATGAAGCATGATGATTCACAGTACCGTCATCATGTGCCATTTACACGACTCTTACATTCTATCTAATCTCTAAACATATCAAGAGAATATTTTTCTGGATGACTCGGTCTTCTCCAGGGTATTCTGGTAATTTAACAAATCAAAATCGTTCTATTACCATTTTCTTCTTAGAGCATTAGCTATGTTCATTCTGAATTTTATATCTACGAATTCCGGACCATTACTCGCTTGACTCGAAGTCGGGAAGAGAAAACGAAAGCATGAAGCTCCGAAAAATAATGAAGAATATAAACTCCGATAATAACCCCGAAATTACAAACCGTGTATATCGATGCATATAGCAATATAGAGACACGGGAGAATTAGAAACACTACAAACACAAGAGTATAGTAGAAGTAAATAGATTCTTCTGGTGGTAGATGAAAAAGAAGAATGACAGATATAAAAGTTAGGAGTATATCAAGAATCAGGACTGGATGGAGCATATTGACGAATGCTTTAAAGTAAGAATCAAGGGAGAAAGAATAGAAGGTGTGAGTCGTGGAAAATAAGAAAACGAAGGGGTGAATTTATAGTGAAATATCCGACAGAGCAATCGAAACAGATTATTGCATATAATCAAACAAGATCATGATTTCCTTAATCACCAAAGAACCAAATCTTATTATGTAAGATTCTCTTTAAATCCCTTAAATCCCGGAAATCAATCATAACTACGTCATCGGTTAAGACGAATATATTTTACTCATCTCACTCTTTTACGATAGTCTCATTTATATTCTTCGCATAATCGAATCGTTTTATCTACATTACTCAATGATGATAAAACTCCATTATCACCTTATATTTGTCATGAAAACCTTCTTATTGTTATCCATAACAACCTCTATCAAATTTCGGGGACGAAATTTCTTTAACGGGTAGGTACTGTAATGACCCGGAATTTTCCGACCAAATTATACTTATGAGATTAATATTTACATAAATTAAACAATACCAACATGATAAGAAATCCAAATTATTGAGACTTGTGTTTTTGAAAAGAGTTTTACACAACGTTTGACCGTCCAATATGACCGATGATATCACGAACTATATAACATACGATAATTATATGTTTGTGTATATATATGTATTCATATATATTTAACATGATCTAAGGATGGTTTAACATCTCATTGTGTACTAATGACAATGAGTTATAAGTATATTTTGAAACTACTAACTTAAGTTTTCAAAACGATAACTACACGTAACATTCTTTGATATATATACTTATAATCTATAATGCTTATACATGTATCGTATATATAATGTATTTAATCACTTTTTAAGGAATTAAATACATAAAACAATATAAGTATATTCACAAAAGATAGCTATATTTGAATTCTCGTTCCGTTTCCTCAAGATTTCTATGCGTATATCTAGGGCATATGTACCCGTATCATACCCAGCTTCTATACGTATTTACTATTGGTATATACACATCAAATCAACATCATAATCAAAATTATTACTGCCCTAGATATGAGGTAACTAGGATTTTTCAAGTAGTATGAATTATTAGTAAGAAAACAAAATTAGGAATCCTTTTCTTTCTTTATAAACTAAAAACGTTTTTATAAATGAACACCATTTCTTCACTCCATTTTCTCATACCTACACCCTAATTTCTCTCTCAAAATACTCCTAACTTCATACTTGATCATCTCCAAGCATTTTCCCCATCATTTAGCTTCAATTACAAGCCTTAAACACCATAAGAAAACTCTTTCAAGAACATATCAAAATAACCACCCATTTGAAGAAGTTTACTTCCAACCTTTTGATCTAACTCCACCACTCTTTGATTCCAAGATTATTTCTTATCTTTTGCAGTAACTTTGTCCAAGTAACTTGAGGTAGTAACCTTGATCATAATCTTATTCAATTCATATTCATATAGCTATCTTATTTTGTGGTATAAAATTTTAACAACAAGAACATAGTTTGAATGATTTCAAACTTGTTCGCAAACTAAATAGATCCTTCTAACTTGACTTTTAAAACACTTCAAGCCCTGTAATATATCATAATGATATGCTAACCTAACAAGATATAACTTGGTTTTACAAAGAACATCTTAAAAACAGAATCTACGTCGTCGGAGTGCAACCGGGGGCTGTTTTGGGTTGAATAATTAAAAACCATCTTGAACTTTGAATTGGAAGTTCATGTTATGGAAAAATGATATTTCTTATGAATATGTTAACACATAAAAATTTCATAGTTTAACTCAAAGTGTAAGTATTTTTAGAAAAATGATCATTAAATGTTATTTTTATGATGGAAAATGATCACTTTCATAAGTTTCACCAAAGTTTGACCTATAACCTATGATTTTGAATACAAATTAAGGTATTTTTAGTTCATATTCTTAAAATTTGACTCGATCCAAGGAAGTGGCAAGTTGAACCAACAAAAACGGAGTTGTAATGAAGAAACTACGACTAAAACAAGATTGGGTATCCAAAGCTAGTTTAGCTACGAAAATATTTGGAGAAAAAGTAAATTAATCATATCTTTTCTAATTAATATGATATTTTATATATAATTACTTATGATTTGATTTTATATATTTCAGGACCACCCGTAAACAACACGAGAAGATTAATCATAAGGCCTCATGATTGTACGCAACACGTCATTTGACAACACGGTACTTTATGTACGCAACACGTCATTTGACAACATGGTACCATGGGTCGAGATTAATTCTGATCAATACGAATATGATGGGCTCTTTATTTATTTTATTTAAGCAACTAATTGTGGACCACTAACATCGGACTGCTAACTACGGACTAAGAAAATATTAAAAGTATTAAAAGTATATATATATGTAACGATTACTTAAAAAGAAAATATGTTGATATATTATATATATGGTTAGATTCGTGATATCTATCGGAGACCAAGTTGAATTAAATACCTTCAAGGCAAAAGTGAGTTTCATTTGCTCCCTTTTTAATTGCTTTTGCAATATATATTTTTGGGCTGAGAATACATGCGTTGCTTTTATAAATGGTTACGAAATAGACACAAATACTTAAAAATATATTCTACGTTGAGTTGTACCACTGGCATACTTCCCTGTAGCTTGGTAACTACTATTTACATGGGTATTGTAAACGCGAATCCTGTTGATAGATCTATCGGGCCTGACAACCCCAACCGGACTGGACGACCAGTATTCAACGGTTGCACAGTACTTCGTTTTGGTGACTACACTTGGTACGGTGTAGTGAGATTTCATAATAAAGGGAATATGCGACGTTGATTAAATGTTAAGTATGGTTACCAAGTGCTCAACCACTTAGAATGCTTTACATACACTTGCGAGTGTATTATTTTTATGATTATGAAATCTTGTGGTCTATTAACATATTGAAATGATTGTTATGATAAACCTATGAACTCACCAACCTTTTGGTTGACACTTTAAAGCATGTTTATTCTCAGGTACGAATTAAGTCTTCCGCTGTGCATTTGCTCAATATAAGGACATTACTTGGAGCCGATCATCGCAATGGGACCAAATGTTGATGACTTCGTCCAGGTGAATTAGGATGGGTCCTTTCAATTCATGATGTTTCAACCGATGTATCACACCGTGGGAAGAGGAGCCCCCGAGCTTTACCATGTGCTATCCTCATTAGGAGCAATGGCTTCATGCTAGTGTTGCTAGACAACACACACCATAGCCAAAAGCTATGGTACCCTTGTTCTATCAGTTATGGAGGGGTTGTATCTACTTCCTACCCCTTCTCAACATAAGCATAAAAGCCTGTTATGTGAGAAGTAGCAAGTGAATAAAAGCTTTAAGCTTTCACACTCCCGAGAGAGTCGAGCCCTCCCATTTGTTGTTTTGGGAAGTCAAATCTTCCAAACTTGGAAGTAAAGTTTCCAAGTTAATTTGAAGTAACAAAAGACCTAAGTTTGGAAGTAAAGTCTTCCAAGTATCGTGCAATAGACCCACCGCC
Organism: Rutidosis leptorrhynchoides; assembly: GCF_046630445.1. Lineage (NCBI taxonomy): Eukaryota > Viridiplantae > Streptophyta > Magnoliopsida > Asterales > Asteraceae > Rutidosis > Rutidosis leptorrhynchoides. Next base: position 87,747,056 of record NC_092343.1, read on the forward strand.
AATCTTACACTCAAGGTAGTTGCTTTCTCATTGCTTCCGACACCGGGGGGTAGTTCAATTCGGTGATATACCGAGAAAGTAGCTACCCGTGCGACCGTCCCGCCACCGGGGTGGCTTGTATGCACACAACCTTATGAGCCCAATATAGTTAGTGTCGCATTGCCTTTAATACAAAAAGGTAGTTCACTTCAGTGATATACCGGAGCAATAACTATCTGTGCGATTATCCCAAAATCGGGATGGCTTTGTAATTTTGAGGTTCAATTGAAGGTTAGGTCAAGAATCACCACCCCCACCATTGCCCCATTTGATGAAATGATGAATTGTAAAGGTTTGAGGCTTAATGTTTGAGCTTTGTTAGTGTTTAGAAGAAGGAAGAGAAGAGAAGATGAGGTTATGCTTGATCCTAAGCAAATGCAAGTTTTTGGAAGAAGGAAGAGAAGAGAATATGAGGTTATGCTTGATCCTAAGCAAATGCAATTTTTTGGAGATCACTCTAGCCATCGAAGTGCGTATTCATAAAGGTATCAATTGTTGCCCAAAATTTTTGCACTTTGGCTTTGATCATCTTATTGCTCTTTATCTCCAAGGCAGGTTTATTGTTATACTTTCTTGAGGGCAAGCAAGGTTCAAATGTAGGGGGTTTGATATTGCTCATCCATGCTATGTTTCTCACGCAATATCTACCCCGTTTTACTCGATTTTCATTTCCAAAGTGCTCGAAAAGCTATGATCTTGGGTTTTATTGCGTTCTGAGTGCAATTGAAGTTCTAAGTGTAAATTTGGTGTAAAATTGACCAAAATGTGCAAGTGTTTCAAGAAAACTGCAAAGTGCTTATCCTGGCAGTCAAGAACGACGTTCCATAATTGAGGAACACCGTTCCATCATCAAGAATGACGTTCTAAAGCCAAGAACGACGTTCTACCTGGGAAATTTATAAAGGATATATAAACAGAAAAATATGGCATTTCTAACACGATTCAAGAACGACGTTCCCAATTAAGAACGACGTTCCACATGAAGCTAAGAAAGACGTTCCATCATCTAGAATGGTGTTCTACATCGTTCCTTGAAAGAGGAACGACATTCCAATGTGAATTCTGGGCAGGTTTTGAAGAGTACAAATAGATTGAGAAAGGGGTTTTCATACATCATCACTCAATAGAATAGTAGTTCGTGGTGGCTGATCAAAATTAGGGTTTTGTAGCTTTTTTATTAAGGTTTTCATCAAGTTTCTTTCATCCATTCCTTTATACATCAAGGATTTGAAGATTGAATCAAGATCTAGGGCTTGTTCTTCATTATCTTCATCTTCTTCATTTAGCACTTTTGTAATCTCTTAAGTTTGGTACAATCTACCCTTGTTTATTGCTTAATCATGTTTAGATTAATTTATTTGCTTGTATTGATCTAGTTCTAGCCATGATTGGCTAGATTTAATTATGTACACTTGTTAATGAAGCTTGATAGCAAAGGGTTGTTCATATTGATGTTATTGATTGTATTTAGATGAATATATTAGCTTGATGATTGTGATTTGTCATTAGAATTAGCCAAAAGATCCTTTGTTATTCTTGTTTTAGACTTTACTTTGATTATATGAGTTGTGTAACTTTCAAAGGGATTTGATTAGTGAAGCATCTTGTACTTCAACACTTAGATGATCTAGACAATCAAATTAAGACTTTCAAGGGATTGGGGTCTTGATTTTGGTTGGTAATCAATTGGTCTTTAGTCAACATAATGAGGTTTGGTTTTCTTAAGGGATTTTGATTACCAAAAATGTTTTAGGGGACTTTAACCTAGGCTAAGTACTTGTGATAATTTTAGGGTTCAACTAAGATCAATTGGTATAAGCTTATGGGAATTTGCAAGTATTAAATTGATCACAATAACATCTAGTAAGAATACTAGTCCAAAGTTTTAGCACAATTAGACCTTAAGTGAACAAAAGAACAACCCGAATGCTTCAAGTGGATTAAGCAAGTGTACATGCCTTAAATATTGATATTTACTTAATCACTCTTAGTTTTCTAGTGTTAAATTGCAATAGTTTTTTTAATATCTAAAATCAAAACCCCCCAATCAAACAAACCTTAGGATGATTATGAGTTTTCATCGATTCAACTAGCATTCATTGCTCTCTTGGGACGAACCTTAAACGAAAAACTTACTAATTGCAACTACCGAGTAATTGTTTCTCATATGCTTGTCACATAGTCGAGTCCACGTTTAAGTATAAATTTTGAAGATAAATATATGTTTGTTAAACGAGCATCATCATGAATAATGAAGATTATATGGGCAATGATGACGGTTATTTAGATATGAATGATGGTTACATGGGTATGAAGAACAATGGTTATATGGATTCTTTGCAAGCTAATTTTGAGCTGGAAGGTTATTGTAATGCTTAAGATGTGTATTATCCAAATGAGGGTTATGATGACAATTATATGAATGATTTCATCCCCGTGGATCAACCTTGTGATCTTGGTTTCATTTAGAATTTTGACTTTATGGGTCAACTAATGAACTATTGTTATGAGGGGTATAACTCGAAATGGGATTCTTCTCAACATCAATTTCAAGATCAACAACAAGAGTAGATCGATCCGAATTTACAAGAGTTATTCTCAAACTTCATAAGGATCCATATCTAGGCTCTTATACGAGAAAGAAAAGATTTTAAAGAAACGCTAGCTAGTCAACAAGAATATATCAAATACTTAGAGAATACCATGAGTTCTGCTTCAAATTTTTGAAGATCGGGCCAATGAATGTCTATCCGATGTGGATCACTTTTAGCATACCACCATTTCACCACGAACCGCCCTCGTAGTCTCCACTTCTAGGTCAAGAAATTGGTTCTTTTACGATGATGATGACGATGTAAGCTTTTATTCCAAGACCGAAGTGGTGTAGATTACACAAGTACCCGAATCTTTGATAACCAATGATGAAGAAAAGGGTGAATATGATGATAAGGATAATGATGAAGGTGAAGATGATGGTAAAGACACTAAGGAAGACGATGAAGATGATGAGGAAGATGATGAAGTGGTTGGAAATTTGCCAACAACCGATGTTTTAAAAATCTATGATAATCCACTCGGGGATGACAATGGGATAGTGAAGATGAAGGTGAAGATTATGATGAAGTTGATGGTGAGAATATCATACCCGAAACTTTCAAAATGTATAACAATCCTCTCGGGTATGATATTGATAATTTCAAGGAGGTTTTGCAACCCGAGGTTGATAATTCGTGTTGGTACGATTAAGAGAATTAACCTTATGTTGCAAACCGTGTTTGGAAGAGAGTCTTTTATTGACTCTTGGGTTGGTTCAATCTTCTTCATGCAAATGAAGAAGATTATTCTTGATTTCTTATACACAACCCGGGAAGTCAATGATTGGCTCACTTTACTTATTCGTGGAACTTTTTCCACCGATTTCACATGCCGTCCGATAAAGTGCGGGGGAGAACCACCCTGATAAGGAATGTTAAGAAGATGGGGACGAGTCAAGACAAAGACTCGTTAATAAAAATCAAATCAAAAGTGAGGTTTGGTGATGCGGTTTTGATAAGATAACTTCATGCAATTAGATAATCATCTGTGGAAATTCCCTATGTTCTCGGGTATCTCTATTTCTCTTTCACTTTTCATTTTTCCTCTCGAATTTATAAGCTTACTTCGATAAATGTAATGAGGGCATTACATGATTTCAAGTTGGGGAGGGGGGGGGGGGGGGGGAGGGGAGAGATAAATTATGGTGGACTTATTTTTATAAAAATATCACATGATTTAAAAATTTTCCCAAATAACTTGTTGATTTAAATTGGACAATTTTGGTCAATAAAGCCATCACTTACCTTTTAGGGTGAATCAACTCCACCCTTTTTGAGAAAGTAAAGTCTTTCAGTTTCAATTATGGAAATAAAGTCTTCCATGTTGTGCAACAAAACTGAGTGGTTAAATTAAACAAGTTAACACTCTCGATGGGTCGAGTCCATCATTTAAGGAAGTCAAGTCTTCCGAATCTTGTTTTACTTGGTGTAGGAGACTTCCTAATCTACACCATTTCATACTCACATCATTTTAAGATGTATGGTACCGTAGGAAGAGGGGCCTTGAGCTTCACAATGTGTTGTCTTTTTCAAGAGTAATGGCTTCGTGCTAGCGTTTGCTTAAACAATGCATGCCATGGCCAAATGTGACGACCCGGAAAATTCTGAACAAATTTAAACTTGATCTTTATATGTTCCCGACACGATAAGCAAAGTCTGTAATGTTGGAATCTCAAAAACTTTGAATTATGTTCATATGACCAATTACCCGTCGACTGTTCTCGACGATTCACGAACCATTAAACTGAAGGTATTTCGTATGCCCGAGAGACATATTAAATTAAAGTGGCTAATATGTTTTGATCCAAGTTGGGTCATACCCAATAACAAGCTTACCGACACCTTATTCGTATTTGATCTTAACGATTGGATCATTGATCAAATACGCGACACTTGAACTTTAAGAAAAGTGGTTTTCTGAAATATTACTTGATGTGTGTATATATATATATATATATATATATATATATATATATATATATATATATATATATATATATATATATATATATAAATTATGGAATAATTTATATTATATGGATTTAATTATTTATAGGTTAAATAATTAATTTAGTTATGTTACATTTTATAAAATTAGTTTTATAAATAAAAGTTACTTAATTAATAATAATGTCATGGAAGTTTATAAAAGGGAGGGGTTTTATAAAATTAGTTTTATAAAAACTATTTTATAAAACAAATGAATGTGGCATGGGAGATGGGGTCATTGGGTTCATGAATTCATGCTTTTGACTACTTTGTTTTCCCATATATCCATATACACATGCCTAGCTCTCTTGGGATTTAACACACATGCAATACACATCAAAATTACTTGAAAAAAACTGCATTTTCTCTCTTTTGCTGCCTATTCTGGCCGTGAGCTTTTGAGGGTGAGAAAGGGTTCTCAAATTTTTTTTTTTGCAAGCTAAATTCAAGTGTCAACAAATCCTAACCAAAGTACAAGGTGTTGGTGATAAGCTTGGGGTATAACTACTTGAGGTTTCATTCTTTTGGAGCTCCATTCATCATCATCATCCTCATCATTTACCAACAAGCTTGGAGAAGGTATAATCTTGTAGTTTGTAAGTATATTTAATAACTTGATCCTAATTGGGATTTAACTTTAATTGGTTAAAGATTAACAAGTTTTAAATGGTAATACATACATGCTTCCGCTTTAATATGATTCTTAAAAGGTTTTAAGTGTTATGAAACTTGTTAAATCCCAACAATGGTATCTAGAGCCGAAGTTGTTGAAATATGCTTCGAGATGATCAATTAAACCCACTATATTTTTGCATTTTATGAACATGCATGATAGTAGAAAGCAAAAATTCTCGGGTTTGGGTGGGTTTGCTATTTTGGCTGAATTCTTGGACACCCAAAATGGGTTTTGGGTTATTCCATTTTGGTCATATTTGTTGTATGTTAAAGTTCACAATCAAGCCTTGACCTTGTGTTTGAATGGTTGCATGTTTGGTTGAATTAATCTATTCATTTGGTATGTAATATTAATTCATTCATGTGGTTGTAATATTCATTCAATTTGGTTTGTAATATTATTATTTTCGTTATGTAATTTATTTTATATTTGGTATGTAAAATAGATTAGGTTGTATTTTCATTTTTTAGAAAAATGTATTAGGATATATTTTTTTGTAAAAATGAAAATGCAAGATGAAGACAAGGAAGATGCAAGATTAAGTAGGAGATTTGAAATCTCCTACTTTGTGTTATAACCCTTACCGGTGGCATTTGTTTTCGGCTAAACAAATGTCTACCAAATTGGCTTGATTGTGAACATATTGTTTTGCATGCTTGGTTGTTTATTGTATGATTGTGGATTGTATGTTTGTATGCTATAAGTTAATCACACAAGTTAACAACAAGCAAACTAGAAATTTAATTGGTTAAATTAGACATTTTAACAACATGCAAAATGACAATTTAAATGGTTAAATTGAAATGGCAAAAGGACATTAATAAATGGTTATTAAGAACACTAAAAGGATTATAATAATTGGTTATTGAAACACATATAAAACGGTTTATATCAAAGTAATGAATTGGCTTTATTACACAACATGAAAAATGGATTTTCAAATAAACCATACACTAAATGCATGTTGGTATATGGTGTAAAAGTTTTCTCAAACTAGAATTATTGAAAACTTAAAATCCCTTATTAACAAGACAAACAAGTTAAACGCCATCCTTTTGTGTGACACTTAAAAATATTAAGGAACTCATAATGGGATAAAGGTCACCTAACCGTTATGAGCAAACTAATATGATTAAGGTAAATTTCGCATGCTTGTGGGATAAAGGTCACCTAACCACTTGTATGTTAAATTTACACGTTAGCACAAGTAGGACGACTTGATTTGGGAATCATGAACTTAGGGTCACCGAAGCATGAGGAACAAATAGGCATTGATGGGATAAATATGCCATGCAAAAGGATTGCATGATCCCATAAGTTAGAAGTTGCAAAAGGATTGCAATTATCATATAATGACTACCTAGCTAAATCAAATGACGGGATAAAGGTCACCTAACCGAAATTTGGTTTACCGTTGGATTCTAAAATTTAATAAATATCAATTGGATTTAAAGGGTATTGATTATTAAATTAAAATTGATACTCAAAACAACTTTGTTAAATTTTGTAGATGGCCGCCAATAATAACAACATTCCAAACACACCAATAAACTTTAACAACCTATCGTTGAGGTCAATCCTCGAAAAGGAAAAACTCAACCATACTAACTTCATGGATTGGTTTCGCAATCTAAGAATTGTCCTCAAAACTAGAGGATAGGGCGTATATGTTGGAAGACCCCATTCCCGATCAACCGGACGAGGATGATACGGAAGGAATGGCCTATTGGGAGAAATATTGCACCGATTCGTTGCAAGTTTCTTGCCTCATGTTGGGACTATAGTACCCGAACTCCATAAGGACTTCGAGCATCATAGTGCATATGACATGATCACACAGTTGAAGGAGATGTTCCTTCAACAAGCTCGTGTCGAGCGCTTTGAAACGGTCCGAGCGCTTCATGCATGTCGGATGGACGACTCCCAATCCGTTTCATATTATGTCCTTAAGATGAAAAGCCTTATTGATTGAGCAAACCATTTAAATTGCAACTTGTTTAATGAATTAGCCACGGACCTTATTCTCAACTCATTGTCAAAAAGGTTTGACACATTTGTAATGAATTACAATATGAATGGTTGGGATAAGAGCATTGGCGAATTACATGCCATGCTTAAGACGGCAGAAGCAAGCATGGATAAAAGGGCTTCACCCATGTTTACGATCAATGAAGGCGGGTCCAAAAACAATAGCACTTCTAAGTCGAAGGAGGCTAAGAGGAAAGGACCCGCCTACCAAGGCAAGGGCAAGGGAAAGGGGAATATGGTTACCCCAACCAACATGAACAAAAAGCAAAAGGTTGCAGGTAAAGCTAACCCTAAGGAAGATCCGTGCTTTGGTTGCGGTGAAATGGGTCACTGGAAACGCAACTGCCCGGTCTACCTAAAGGTGTTGAAAGAAAAGAGGGATGCAGGGCAAACCTCAGGTAATGTATATATGGTATACATTGAGCTAAGTATTACTTCTTCTAATACATGGGTATTAGACACAGGATGTGGAACTCATATTTGCAATTCTTTGCAGGGGTTCAAAAGAAGTGATCAAGATGCGGGAACAACAAGTCTCTTCATGGGAAATGGAGCAAGGGTACAAGTGAAAGCTCAAGGAGACTTTGTTTTAAAGCTTCCAAGTGGTTTGGAGCTTATTTTGAAAAATGTTTTGTATGCACCCGATTTATCTCGAAACATTATTTCTGTATCCCGTTTGATACAATATGGTTTTAATCTTAATTTTATTAATGATGATATCCATGTTTCTTTAGATAATGTGTTCTATTTTAAGGCTTCGCCTTCGAATGGTATTTATGAATTGGTTCATGATGACACATCATACAATAGTTCAATATACCATGCAAACACCAAGAAACTCAAAAGGGATTTGAGTGATTCCTACTTATGGCATTGTCGACTTGGTCACATAAATAAGAATCGAATGCATACACTTCAAAAGAATGGCCTTTTGAAATCAAATGAACTAGACTCGTTTGATGTATGTGAATCTTGTTTACAAGGCAAAATGACTAAAGCACCTTTCAAAGGGACCTATGAAAGGGCTAAGGACTTATTGGGATTAATACACTCGGATGTATGTGGACCCTTTAAGCCCATAACAAGGAATGGTGAAAGATACTTCGTTACTTTCATTGATGACTTTAGTCGTTTCGGATATGGCTACTTATTAAGACACAAGGACGAAACTTTTGAAGAATTCAAGGAATATCAAAACGAAGTACATAATCAACTCAATAAGACAATCAAGGTACTTCGTACTGATAGAGGAGGTGAATACCTAAGCGATGCTTTCCAAGATCATCTTAAAAGTTGTGGGATTATCTCGCAACTCACTCCTCCTGGAACACCCCAACTTAATGGAGTTTCCGAACGGAGGAACCGAACCCTAATAGATATGGTTCGATCTATGATGGCTAGAAGCTCGTTACCTCTATCATTTTGGGGTTATTGTCTATGCTCCGCGACTCGTATTTTAAATATGGCCCCAACCAAGAAAGTGGAACGAACACCTCATGAGATGTGGTTTGGAAAACCTCCATCTCTATCATACTTAAAGGTATGGGGATGTGAAGCTTACCCTAAGCGTTACGTCCCTAATAAGTTGAATGCTCGATCCACGAAGTGTATCTTCATAGGATATTCCAAGGATGATATGGGATATTATTTCTATGATCCATCCGAGCAGAATGTATTTGTTGCTCGAAAGGCTGAATTCCTTGAAACTAAGTTCCTAATGGAAGGAAATAGTGAAAGGAAGATAGATCTTGAAGAGGTTCAAGATCAAGTAGATGATACACAATTGGTTGACACTAGCACTCAACATGAAAATGTTGAGAGTGATCAAATGGATGATCAAAATACACAAGACGTTCACAGATCTGGTAGGATTAGTAATCCTCCTGAGAGATATGGGTTTCTCATGGATGGTTGCTATGTGGTTGATTTGGATGAACTAACAAACTACAAGGATGCTTTATCAAGGATTGATAAAGATAAATGGCAGGAAGCCATGAACGCTGAGATGCAATCTATGTATAACAACCAAGTTTGGGAACTTGTTACACAACCTACTGGCTCAAGGATAGTTGATTGTAAATGGCTTTTCAAAATGAAAACCGACATACATGGAAACTTGGATACATATAAAGCTAGACTTGTAGCAAAAGGTTTCACTCAAACTCAAGGGGTTGACTATGATGAAACTTTTTCGCCTGTGGCAATGCTAAAGTCTATTAGGATATTACTTGCCATTGCTGCTCATTATGATTATGAAATATGGCAAATGTATGTCAAGACCGCTTTCCTAAATGGAAATCTTGAGGAAGATGTCTATATGGTTCAGCCTGAAGGTTTTGTTGATTCGAAATATCCTAAAAGGGTATGCAAGTTAAAGAAGTCAATCTACGGATTGAAACAAGCATCTAGAATGTGGAATCATCGTTTTAATGAGGAGGCCAAGAAATTTGGATTCATTAAAAATGGTGATGAAGCTTGTATATACAAGAAAGCTAGTGGGAGCACTATCATGTTCCTTGTACTATATGTAGATGATATATTGTTATTTGGAAATGATATTCCGGCAATGGAAGGTGTTAAAACTTGGCTAAGTAAATGCTTCTCCATTAAGGATCTTGGAGAAGCACAATACGTTTTGAGGATTAGGATCTACAGGGATAGACCCAAGAAACTGATAGGTTTGAATCAAAGTGCATACATTGAAAAGGTCTTGAAAAGGTTCAAGATGGAGAACTCTAAGAAAGGTTTGGTACCCATTCAAAAGGGAACGCTTCTCAGTTCATCCCAGTATCCTACCACGAAAGATGAACAAGAGAGAATGAAGAAAGTCCCGTATGCATATGCTATTGGGTCAATCATGTATGCAATGATATTCACTAGACCGGATGTGTCATGCGCTCATAGCCTGACAAGTAGATACCAGAATAACCCAGGTAACAGTCATTGGATTGCTGTCAAAAGTATATTGAAATACCTTAGGAGGACTAAGGATATGTTTCTGATATATGGGTCTGGTGAAGAGAAACTCGCTGTAAAAGGTTACGTGGACGCGAGTTTCCAAACTGATCGAGATGATTCTCGATCACAGTCCGGTTATGTCTTCACATTAAATGGAGGTGCGGTCTCTTGGAAGAGTTCAAAACAGGACGCTGTTGCATTATCCACTACAGAGTCAGAGTACATTGCTGCCTCATTGGCAGCTCAGGAAGCTGCATGGATGAAGAAATTCATCGACGACTTAGGAGTAGTCCCTTCCATTCAGGACCCTCTTGAGATCTTTTGTGACAACGAGGGTGCGATTGCTCAAATCAAGGAACCTCTTGCTCATCAAAAGACCCATCACATTGAGCGGAGATTCAACTACATAAGGGATGAAGTTGAAAAGGGAAAGTTATGTATTCGAAAAGTTCACACAGATCTTAACATAGCGGATCCTCTCACGAAGTTCTTACATGGAGTAAAACATACAGGACATGTTTGTGCATTAGGGCTTCGATATTCTAGTGATTGGTCATGTTCTATTTTAAGTATTGTATCGGAACGAAATTGTTCAAACTCATTAATATAATTATGGTATTAATTTATTTTGAGTTATGTTCCTATTTTGCATATTTTATCCATGAATAATTAATTATTCTAAATTCCGTAGTCGATCACATTTGTGGGAACAAGTGTGAGGTTTAGACTACTATGAACTTGGATTGGTATACATTCGCGGCATGAATGTGGGTCAAGGTTGCAACCAAGGTTCATAGGTATTTGTGGGATACAAATATTGGAAGACCCGCCCTCAAGATTTACTAAATGGAGCCTTTGTGGTTGATCACATGTAATCTTGAGTAAAGGCGAATATCATTGTATCCTCTGACCTGAGATACATATTGGGTTCGGATATTTACCAAGTATTGTGCCTTGATTCTTTCTTTCGCTATTCTGAAATATGGTAGTTCATAAGGAAGAGCTCAGGTATAATGCAAGGAATATATTTAGGACGTATGTAGTCAAGATGGAATTTGTCCCTCTTATTCGTTGAGAGTCAGATGTCTAAGGCCTGATAAAGTTAAATCTAGAAGAGAGTGATCACTCTGTGTCTCTTGGATTTAACATGACATCTAGGACGAAAGGATAAAATGAAAGATTCACCTATTCATATTCGAGATGGGAACTCGAAAGGGATGATGTTATTGAATGGCACAAAGTCATAACATATTGGGGGTGATTGATGGTCGTTAGGTTGTATCCATCACTTGCATTAATTTCTTATGTTTCTCGTGCAAGTGGGAGATTGAAGGTATTTCGTATGCCCGAGAGACATATTAAATTAAAGTGGCTAATATGTTTTGATCCAAGTCGGGTCATACCCAATAACAAGCTTACCGACACCTTATTCGTATTTGATCTTAACGATTGGATCATTGATCAAATACGCGACACTTGAACTTTAAGAAAAGTGGTTTTCTGAAATATTACTTGATGTGTACATATATATATATATATATATAAAAATTATGGAATAATTTATATTATATGGATTTAATTATTTATAGGTTAAATAATTAATTTAGTTATGTTACATTTTATAAAATTGGTTTTATAAATAAAATTTACATAATTAATAATAATGTCATGGAAGTTTATAAAAGGGAGGGGTTTTATAAAATTAGTTTTATAAAAACTATTTTATAAAACAAATGAATGTGGCATGGGAGATGGGGTCATTTGGTTCATGAACTCATGCTTTTGACTACTTTGTTTTCCCATATATCCATATACACATGCCTAGCTCTCTTGGGACTTAACATACATGTAATACACATCAAAATTGCTTGAAAAAAAAACTGCATTTTCTCTCTTTTGCTGCCTATTTTGGCCGTGAGCTTTTGAGGGTGAGAAAGGGTTCTCAAATTTTTTTTTTTGCAAGCTAAATTCAAGTGTCAACAAATCCTAACCAAAGTTCAAGGTGTTGGTGATAAGCTTGGGGTATAACTACTTGAGGTTTCATTCTTTTGGAGCTCCATTCATCATCATCATCCTCATCATTTACCAACAAGCTTGGAGAAGGTATAATCTCTTTACTTGCTTGTAGTTTGTAAGTATATTTCATAACTTGATCCTAATTGGGATTTAACTTTAATTGGTTAAAGATTAACAAGTTTTAAATGGTAATACATACATGCTTCCGCTTTAATATGATTCTTAAAAGGTTTTAAGTGTTATGAAACTTGTTAAATCCCAACATAAACGAGTATAATTATATATGTATATGTATATATATATATATATATATATATATATATATATATATATATATATATATATATATATATATATATATATATATATATAATAACTTGAAACGTAAACAAAATATTAGATTTAATACTTTACATGATTGTATCTGTTTCAAAATGTTTATCGATGGAATTAGAAGATAAGATCAAATGATTGAATTATCAGATACATTGAATTATGATTACAAGTCTCTGTTGAGAGGTCCACTATGATTTGAGAAAATCTATCCCTTTTAACCATATTCGGAAAATGGTAAAGTGATTAACAAGTAAGAACAAAAGTGTCATTAACAAGGATTAGACAAAAGTTAGTGGAAGACTAAAGTTAATAAAAATGATTTAGTTACAAGTGTACAAAAACGTTTACGATATAATTAAACTTGATTAGTAAAATATCCCAGTTTAAATAAAGTAAATTAGAATATTTGTGATTGAATATATAAATAACTTGCAATGTGTAATTAGACTGTGTTCATTAAAAATATATTGTTTTCAAATTAGTTAAGTACGCAGTAGTAACCCTCGCTTAGTGATTTGATTAATATTTAAAACATTAATACATAAATGAATTGTATCTATTTAAGTTTTAAAATAAAAATGTTACGTGTTATAATATTTTTCTAAACGAAATAAAAATTAACTTTGAAATATAAATGGTTTTGAAAAACTAAATGTTATATTATTAATTAAATATTTTAAGTACAAATTTCCTAAAAGCAACATCCGCTGATCCCTGGTCGGCATCGTTTATGGTTGAGACTAGTACGGTATCTGATCATCTTCGAGCCCCCAACTTTCGTTCTTGATTAATGAAAACATCCTTAGCAAATGCTTTCGCAGTTGTTCGTCTTTCATATATTTGAACTTAGTCATAAAACGTCCTGATTTAAACTAATATACTTGGATAAAAAACGAGCCATTGATTTATAGAAGCAAATGACCATAACGCTCAATTTTTATAAGTTGCATTTATTATAAGATAATTTGTTGATGAGTAAGTCAAATTATTAATAAGGGTACACGCCGCGTAACGTAAAAGGCTAGTTTTCTAAAGGTACGAAAATGCGTTCGAGAAACCGGAAAAGACACATGAGTCGAGTGACAATGTCCGTGTCATTTGTATAAAAGTTACATTTTTACCATTAACGTAAATATAATATATAAGTAATTATATAAATTAAATTAATATATATAAAATAAATATATAAAACCGTCGGTGCCTAAAATGAAATGGAAGATAGCTGGCAAGAAGGGCCATGCGATTGTATGGCCAACCTCCCTTGAACCCATGCGATCGCATGGCAAGTGGGGGAGGCTCAAGTGTATAAAGCTCAACGATCTGGTTCACTTATGCACACACATATACATGATATATTACTCCCTATGTCTTTATTATTTATATTATAATTATTATTATTATTATTATTATTATCAAGATTATTATTATAATTATTATTATCAGTATTATTATTAATATTATAAATAAAATACTACAACGAGGTTATGGGCAAATTATTTCAAACGTGTTTTTCGAGTGGGATAGGGCTAAGGAAATTATGGGATATAGCTATGGAGGTGATGGGTATGGTTCATGGGTATGCTCGTTAGGTCGATCTAATGTTTATCATCTCCATTGCATCTACGTACCTTTCCTGCAATATTGAATCTCAATATTGATACGTGAGCATTTATAACTTAACTTTTATATATTATTAGTGTATCCCTGACTAGTGCTCGAGTATTTAGGATTATGCATGCTTGTAGTTTTGATATTGTCATTAGATAGGTTATGTTGAATCTTGAATTAGTTACATATGCGGTTGAGATAAGATATAAGATATGCATGTCGTTGGAAAGCTTGCGAAAAATTAAGAAATTTTCATTTAGATATCGAATGGTTTCGATGAACGGATTATAAGTTATAGTCAATTGAATTTTTATATTATTATTGAAAATGATTATTATTATCGTCGTTATTATCGTTGTTATAGTTTTTATCTAATTATTATTATTATTATTATTATTATTATTATTATTATTATCAATAAGTAGTATTATCATTAAAAATTGTTATTTTTATTATTATCGTTATTATCGTGAAAGTTATAATTAGTATTATCATTAATATTATTATAATATTTATTATCATTAGTATTATTATAACTAAAAATTAATATTAGTAACACCTAATTATTATGATTACTATTATTATCATTAACACGAACGCGATGTAAAAGATGATTAAAAGCTATTAAACAAACCGATTAGGAAATAATGAGTATGAGTATCATGATAAAATTTAAATTATTGTAAAATATTGATTTAGATAAAATTATCCTTTTTCATTATTTTTATCACTATTATTATTAAAAGTATTATTAATATTAAAACTATCATTTTTACAAAATTATTATTTTAATAGGAATATCATTGTTAATATAAAATTTCATTATTTTTATTAATATGAATTACCATTTTATCATAATATCATTTTAGCAAATATAAATATTGTTATTATTATCAATAGAATAATAATTATTATTATTACTAAATAATATAACTTTTACTTACTATTATTATTATCGATATTATTTTATCAAATAAATATGTAATACAAAGATGTTTTACTACGTGTAACATAATTACATTAATACTACCTATCATATTATTTTTATGATGTTAAATGAACTTTATAAATTTTATTACTTAAGATATATAAAAGTATATTTTATATAAAATTTTATTTATTAATAAATGAATTATATTATTAACTCTAATAGATCTTTTAAAAATATTTAAAAATATAAAAACGACGATATTTAAAATATATACTAATTATGTATAGATTTTGGAAATCATTTTGAGTCAAATTGACTTTTGTTGACCTTTGCATATTAGTCTCGAGCATTAGGATTGTGATACACTATGACTTGACCTAATTTGTTAGACAAATATTGACCAACACATAAATATATATAATTAATTTAGGTTCGTGAATCCGAGGCCAACCTTGCACTTGTTCAATGACGTTATATGTATTTTTACTACGAAATACAGTATGGTGAGTTTCATTTGCCGTTTTACCCTTTTTATTTTTGGGCTGAGAATACATGCGAATTTTTATAAATGTTTTACGAAATAGACACAAGTAATCGAAACTACATTATATGGTTGAATGATCGAAGCCGAATATGCCCCTTTTGCTTGGTAGCCTAAGAATTTGGGAACATCACTAATTTTGAGAATTAGTGCACCCCTAATTGACGCGAATCCTAAAGATAGATCTATCGGGCCTAACAAAGCCCATCCAAAGTACCGGATGCTTTAGTACTTTGAGTTTTTATATCATGTCCGATGGATGTCCCGGAATGATGGGGATATTCTTATATGCATCTTGTTAATGTCGGTTACCAGGTGTTCAATCCATATGAATGATTTTTGTCTCTATGCATGGGACGTATATTTATGAGAAATGAAAATGAAATTCTTGTGGTCTATTAAAATGATGGAAATGAATGATTATGATAAACTAATGAACTCACCAACCTTTTGGTTGACACTTTAAAGCATGTTTATTCTCATGTATTAAAGAAATCTTCCGCTGTGCATTAGCTCATTTTAAAGATATTACTTGGAATCATTCATGGCATATTTCAAAAGACGTTGCATTCAAGTCGTTGAGTTCAGTAAAGATTATGATTAAGTAAATGATAGATTAGATCATTTATAGATGGATATTACGAAATGGTATGCATGCCTGTTAACTTTCGATGTAATGAAAGATTGTCTTTTAAAACGAAACCAATTTTTGTAAAATGTATCATATAGAGATCAAATACCTCGCGATGTAATCATATGTTATTGTATTCGTTCTTATGGATTAGGATAGGTCTTTACATGTGGTATCAGAGCGGTGGTCTTAGCGAACCAGGTCTGCATTAGTGTGTCTAACTGATAAGTCGTTAGGATGCATTAGTGAGTCTGGACTTCGACCGTGTCTGCATGTCAAAAGTTTTGCTTATCATTTCTAGTCGGAAATCATCTACTTATCATCCTTAGAAAATTACTTGCTTATCATTATTAGTCTAGACACGTCTTGCTACATTAATTGCATGAGTAGTGTATAGACAAAAATTCATATCTTAGCGTATCTGCTAAATCATATTTTATCGTATCTGTTACTTTAAACTTTGCCTGATATATTCCGTAAATTCCTCCGTAATCTACGAAATCTTTTGATCTATATATATAGATATCCTATGTAAATAGAATACCACCCGATAGCTGGAAAATCATTTTTATATCGAAAAATTCTTTATTCAATCGTACGAAATGGAATACGTCATTAATTCAAGTTCCTCGGATTCCGAAATGGAATCCCACTCCAGCTCCGAAAGTAGTGTGACCAGAATGGATCAACCAATCTGCCATCATCTATTCTGGATGAATTGGGGATGGGTTCGTAGCCTCCTCAATCATTGGAGACAAGAAGAAGGTGATCCCTTCTATCAACCACATTGCCCTCTTGACGAAGAACCTGAAGTACTTACAAGCGAACCAATCCGAAACACCATTTTCTCTCTCATTTCAAGAGTATCTCGTCACGATTATATACTACATCAAATTCTAGATTTTATTTATCCGCTCATCCGAACCGACAATCACCCCGATGTAATAGAAGAAGTCAACGAGCTTCGTGCTCGGGTAGTGGGTTTAGAGAATATGGTGCAAAGATTACAAACACCAGCATCATAACCAGTACCACCATCATCAATGCCAACAGTACCATTACCACCTCCAACCACAACCGCGTCGTAAACCTCAACTTCACAATCTGTCCCACGAGCATCAATGTCATACGCACCATGGATACCAAGGAGTACCAACAACAATAACTGACGAAGTATTAATTCATAACTTCATTGGAGAAACATTCCGCGGCGATTATGTAATCTCTAAAGTCTTAGAGATTATCTAATCTAGCCCTAACCATAAATCAGTTAAGCGAACCAAAATGATACACGAAAGAGTAGAAACCCTAACAAAAATGGTGTGTGGTTAACAAGCTAAACTTGTTTTACCAACAACATCATCAGTACCGTCAGCGTCACCAGCACCGTCAGTGTAGTCAGCATCAGAATCAACAACACCTATAACATCACAAACTCCGTCAGTTCAAGAATCACTGTGGACATCATTACGAATCAATAACGCGTATATTGTATCAACGAGTTATGAAGAATTAACTCATTCCCTCTAAAGAAATTATATGTATATTATATATATATATATATATATATATATATATATATATATATATATATATATATATTGTATCAACGAGTTATGAAGAATTAACTCATTCCCTCTAAAGAAATTATATGTATATATATATATATATATATATATATATATATATATATATATATATATATATATTGAAATAAAAATAAATCTTTCCGTGCTAAGCTATTTTTTGTGAATCTTAACTACTCGGTTAATTCATATTACAAATATGCAATAATGTACGTCCTTCGCCCGCAACTTAACCATCGTTAACTACAATCTCTGTCTCAAATCAAAAAATTCCAATTCATAATAAATCAAGTATATATTTGATTTTACACTTTCATCATCGATGTACCCGAAACTTTTTAGATAACATCATTCGTACTTTACGAAGTTCACAAGAATTTAACGAAAACCAACATCACGCCTCAACAAATAATGAAGTATTGATTCATAATTTCAATATTATTGAAGAAATACTTATGTAATCTCTAAAGCCTTCAAGGGATTATTCAATTCTAGTTCCAACCATAAATTGAATGAGTTTAATTTAGTATTAACTCATTAAAATCTATGTTACATCTGAAGAGAATATATACATATATATTTTCATAAAGACTGTAATAAAATTCTTTTGTACAAAATATTAATTGTGAAATTTTTTAACGGGTAGGTAATACCCGAGAGATATATATATATATATTCACAATTAATATGTTACATTCTTCGAATCTGATTAAGCAAATTATCAACTATACTTCCTACTTTCACAATAATATACATTCTTTCATAGAAATCAAAACAACCATACTCATTCAAACCCAATTACATATTCTGATTTTGAAACCTCAGAATTCAATTTGAGATATAACCGGTACCATCACTTTTAGATTCCTACATCTTTCAAAGCTACACCTTGACTTCAAAACTGTGTTAGAACATCAAATGTATATTAACGATTACAATCTGTGTTCAAACCCTTCTAAAATTTCTGAAGACACTTCAAATAATGAGCAATCGAGATGATGATCCAACCACAAATTACCCACAGTTATGTACTTAAAAAGCTCTCGAAACAAAAGTGATAATTCAACACATATATGTGTCAGATCCTTTGGCATTTATTAGCAAAAATAACTTGGCAATTCCTTTTCAAAGTAGCAAATTCTATCACAGCTCCAGCAAGACAACTTTGATTTTTCATTTGGAGTAGCCTTATCATAATCTTGATATATATGATTACCCTTTTGTTACCGGAGAACCTTTCATATTCCACCACATTAGCAATAAACTTATTCATAACTTCACTGATCTTTGACCTTCCGAAGAATCATTATATTTATCTAAACCCCATCATTTACTCATTCGCATCTTGTAACGAGAATTGCCATACGAATCATCGAGAATTAGCAATCAGTATTTTAAAATCTCGCAACATGTCTACGCCAACAGTTATATGTGTACGTACAACGTCTATCTCCTGGACTTACATACTTTGAATGTGAAGTTTCTGAAAAACACCTTGAACTGTGAACTAGTTCTTGAAATGCAGACGAAGCAGCAACAACTGTAAACGATCTTAACAGTAAAAAGTTTGATGATAAAGAATAGTGTATTGGCAAAGCTCAGAAAAAGAGAAGTTTTGAAACTGGAAAACGGATTGAGCAAAGTATGAAAGAGGCTGTGGACAAATCACAAGGACGAAACCTACATTCAAAGAACCCAATTGATTCAGTATCTGCTGAAGTCATTAACAAATATCTTGCTCCTGATCATAAACCCCTGCGAACAATATTCTTCATCATCCTCTGATATTAGAAATCCTAAGATATCATCATATCTTTCATTATAAATATTGTAACAACCCATACCAAATACCAACCGATTAAGCGAAACAATTTTTTTTTTATTTTTTTTAAACAGAGGAGTGCGCCACGCGCACCATCATAGGGTGCGCGGCGCGCACAGGCCCCAATTCAGTTCTGTCCAAATTTGCAAATTTTCATAAAAAGATATCCCACTTCCCGACATAATTAGACGAAACGCTTTTCACAACAACTTCTAATATGAAAAACTCATACGATTCAAACATAAAATGAGTTTACAAAATGGGGCCCACATCGGCTATTTATGAGTTTTGTTCAAAAGAATACAAGTTCGACCATAAGAGTTTAATTTCCAAATGACACTATGAGCATGGTGTTTGGGGGTTAAACTACCCAAATCTCGGTCAAACTTCAAAAGCTATAATATCCCAAAAGCGTCCCCTATGCAACAAGCAGGATCTCTAATCTAATCGAATGCCCTTACCCTTGTCTCCACCAGAGCCTATAAAAAGATAAACAACGAGAGGGTAAGCAAAGCTTAGTGAATGCAATAATTATACCCATATATATATATATATATATATATATATATATATATATATATATATATATAATATACCTACTTGCTATCACTTACACATATACCGCATACACGCTAGCAATACAATTAGCATACCATCTCAAGTACAAAGCTAATAATCTCCAACAAACCGCTACTAGCGTAATCTATAACATATAATCGACACAATATAATATGCTACAAAACAATACACATCCATGGTTAACCATTCTCGCGTCATGGTGCTACCGGCTCTTTGGTTCACACCATACGCATTTGTCATGATGCTACCGGCTCTTTGGATCACATCACAACTCGAGTCATACTCACGCTAGAGTGCTACCGGCTCTTTGGTTCACACTCTAACAATGCTAAGGTGCTACCGACTCTTTGGTTCACACCCTAACAAATCGTGCTATAGCGCTACCGGCTCTTTGGTTCACACTATAACACACGTACTATGACGCTACCGGCTCTTTGGTTCACATCATAGCACGCCCGCACATACTATGGCACTACCGGCTCTTTGGTTCATACCATAGCATACAAATAAATACATTACATACATATGCATATAATCATTCCACTCACCTTAACGATTTGGTGACGATTTATACCTCCACAAGCTTCAAAGCATGGTACCTAATATAATAATGATAATGCTAAAAACGAACATATATTTCATAGCATTATTCCTCAAGAAAGACAAGCTTTTAGTTGCAATTGTTCTATTTACAAGTGATATTCGTTTAAATATTAAAAGGTGAAGACAAAAGACAGATTCGACGAATTGAAGACGCAAACGACCAAAAAGCTCAAAAGTACAAAAGACAATCAAAGAGGTTCCAATTATTGATAAGAAACGTCTCGAAATTACAAGAGTACAAGATTCAAAACGCAAAGTACAAGATATTAAATTGTACGCAAGGACGTTCGAAAATCCGGAACCAGGACCAGAGTCAACTCTCAACGCTCGACGCAACGGACTAAAAATTACAAGTCAATTATGCACATAAATATAATATAATATTTAAATAATTCTTATAATTATTTATATATTATATTAATATTTAAAACCGTCGGCAAGAAAGACTCCAAAAGGGACCGAGCTGTAATTTCAAACTCCGCGACTCGCGGAGTTTAAAGGCAAACGAATTTCAAAATGCAAAAATGCCGCGAGTCGCGGAGCCCCAAAATTTCAAAATCCCTATAAAAGTAAACGAATTCTGATCGCAAAAGAAACAATATATCCATCCATCTCTCTATCTATATAGTAAAATATATATATATATATTTATAATTTATATTTTAATTTTAATTATAATTCTTATAATAAGGGTATGTTAGCGAATGTTGTAAGGGTGTAATTCGAAATTCTGTCCGTGTAACGCTACGCTATTTTTAATCATTGTAAGTTATGTTCAACCTTTTTATATTAATGTCTCGTAGCTAAGTTATTATTATGCTTATTTAATCCGAAGTAATCATGATGTTGGGCTAATTACTAAAATTGGGTAATTGGGCTTTGTACCATAATTGGGGTTTGGACAAAAGAACGACACTTGTGGAAATTAGACTATGGGCTATTAATGGGTTTTATATTAACTAAACAATATCTTGTTAATTTAATATAAAAACTTATAATTCGACGTATTTATATATAACCACATACGCTTGACTGGGTACGGTGGGCGGGATATCTATAAATACCAATAATTATTCATTTTACCGGATACGAAACTGGATTAATAGTTAATAGACTTGTTGAAACAGGGGTGAATTACATTCAAGGGTAATTGGTGTAATTGTTAACAAAGTAGTAAAACCTTGGTTTACACAAAGTCGATAACCTGGTGTATTCATTAAACAAAGTATTAAAACCTTGTTACAATTCGAATCCCCAATTAGTTGGAATATTTGACTTCGGGAATAAGAATAATTTGACGAAGGCTTTCGCTCTTTATATTTATGACTGATGGACTGTTATGGACAAAATCCGTATGGACATATTAAATAATCCAGGACAAAGGACAATTGACCCATGGGCATAAAACTAAAATCAACACGTCAAACATCATGATTACGGAAGTTTAAATAAGCATAATTCTTTTATTTCATATTTAATTTCCTTTATTTTATATTTAATTGCACTTCTAATTATCGCATTTTTATTTATTGTTATTGTATTTAATTGCACTTTTAATTATCGTACTTTTTAATTATCGCAAGTTTATTTTATCGCAATTTTATTATTTGCAATTTCATTATCGTTATTTACTTTATACTTTAATTTAAGTCTTGTATTTATTCTTAATATTTTACATTTGGTTTTAACTGCGACTAAAGTTTTAAAATCGACAAACCGGTCATTAAACGGTAAAAACCCCCCCTTTATAATAATAATATTACTTATATATATATATATTTGTATTTTTATAAAAGTAAACTAATATAGCGTTAAGCTTTGTTTAAAAAGATTCCCTGTGGAACGAACCGGACTTACTAAAAACTACACTACTGTACGATTAGGTACACTGCCTATAAGTGTTGTAGCAAGGTTTAAGTATATCCATTCTCTAAATAAATAAATATCTTGTGTAAAATTGTATCGTATTTAATAGTATTTCCTGAAAAATTTAATAGCTATTTCGTATACACCTCGCGACACATCAAGTTATTTTTGGCGCCGCTGCCGGGGACTCTCTTAAAAGCCGGAAGCGCAACGCTAATATAATAATAAAAAAAAATTTTAGTTTACTTTTATTAAATTTTGTTTTTATAAAAATAAGTTTTAAATATTCGAAAATATAAAAAGAAAAACAAAAATATAAATATTTTTAGGAGTTTGATAAATATTTAAGTTTTATAAAGTTTCTTTAGTTTGTAAAAATATAAGTTTTATTTAATTTATTTTATAAATATATTTTATAAATATAAAAACCGAAAAAAATAAAATATATATATAAATCTAGTTTTACAATTTTTATTTATAAAATTATAAAGTAATTCTATTTTTATTTTAGTTTTTAAATATAAATTTTTATTATATATAAATTTTAGATTATAAAACAGAAAAATTTAAAAAAAAAATGCGTCAGTTTTAAACTGTTCCAGGTTTGAATTTTGAAACCCCGCGACTCGCGGGGTTTGCTGCTTTAAATACCGCGACTCGCGGAGAGGACCTGACACGCTGACAGAACCCTAATTCAGCATTAATTACGGGTAATTATTAATTATTATTATTATTTAACCCTAATTATTATTATTATTATAATTAGTTTTATTATTAATTTTACTTTTTATTTAATTTATGTATTTAGTATTAATTAGTTTAATTAATTTATAAAATTAGTAGTTTTAATAAAATAATTAATATAAAAATAATATTTTTATAAAAATTGTACTTTTTACAACTTTTTGTAAATTTTTATATTTTGTCCATTTTTAATCGTTTTAGCGTAATATTTGTATTTTTAGCTAGTATTTAGTTTTAAACTTAGTTTTTGCCATAGTTATTTTTACCTCTAGATTTTTAGGCTTTGCCGTAAAATCCCTTAAGTGCTTTTTCTTTAGACTAAGATTTAGTTGCTTTAGAATTTTGCGACGCCTTTTTAAGTTTTAGTTCCTTTTTAAGTTATTTCCATTTGGGATTTAGTTTTTCCTGTAAGCTTTAATATTTTTAGACGACTTTTACCTATGTATCAATTATCATTCCAATTAGTAATCTCAATTTGCGATTATAATTTTAAGTTAGTTGTATTAATAAGGTTAGGTTAGTAAATTATTTTTAAGTTTTATAAGTTTCTTTTATTTTTCCGTCACCTTTTATTTTTCAACCATTTTTCTTTTTCGACCTTTTTCGACGAACTCTTTTTCTTTCTTATTTCTCGCTATTCTAGTTTTAGGACATAGATTTTTAATCTACTTCTTATCTAAATTTCTTAAAATTACGAAAATTTATTTTAAGTGGTTAAATTGATAGACATCAAAATTTTCTGGTTCGTAGTAATAGTTGGATTTGTACGTGGACTGGGTTATTGGAGCCAAACAGTCCTCAATTATATTGAGACCAAACGAATCCGGCCCCTCTGCTGCATCTTTTGGCTATTCGAAACGTGGGCAAAATCAGAAAAGTCTATTGATTGGATAACTTATTATAATTTTTCTTTCCTTTTAAAAACTAATAGGATATTCAGTGAATGCACCGAGCAAGACGTTCACCACCTTTTGTACGTTCACCACCTGTAACTAGATCAAGACATTTAACAAATATTAATGCCGTTGATTTTTCTTTAGAATCGTCATCCAGTCGACCAAGTACTTCAGTTCAAATTTCCGATAATCCATTTTTTGAACCCGACCTCACAATTGAGAATCCGGAGAATATTCAGGAACGATTCGTAGATCCTGAACCACTAAACTTTCCTTCGGAACCACCAATCATTCAAACAGAGATTGTTGAGGAACGAACCATTAAATCAGAATCCTCTAGTGATTCCGATTCAACAAATTCAATTATGGAGAATCTGGAACCTTTAAGTATGGAAGACCGAATGAGAGCTAAACGCACTGGCCAAGGTCACGCAATTACTCATCCAGACATTAATGCGCCAGATTATGAAATCAAAGGACAAATTCTACACATGGTGACTAATCAATGCCAATTTAGTGGTGCGCCGAAGGAAGATCCAAATGAACATTTACGTACCTTTAATAGGATCTGCACACTATTTAAAATCCGAGAAGTGGAGGATGAACAGATATATCTCATGTTATTTCCCTGGACTTTAAAGGGAGAAGCCAAAGATTGGTTGGAATCGTTACCTGAAGGGGCGATTGATACATGGGATGTTTTAGTTGAAAAATTTCTTAAACAATTCTTTCCTGCATCTAAAGCCGTAAGACTTCAAGCAGAAATTGTTACGTTCACACAGAAACCGAATGAAACTCTATATGAGGCGTGGACAAGATATGGAAAGTTGTTAAGAGGATGTCCGCAACATGGTTTAGACACATGTCAAATAGTACAAATATTCTACCAAGGATGCGACATCACTACAAGGAAAGACATAGATATAGCAGCTGGTGGTTCTATTATGAAGAAAACCGAAACTGATGCTTACAAAATTATTGATAACACTGCTTCCCACTCACATGAGTGGCACCAAGAAAAAGATATCGTTAGATCATCTAAAGCAGCTAGAGCCGATTCTAGCCATGACTTAGATTCCATTTCTGCAAAGATAGATGCTGTCGAGAGACGAATGGAAAAGATGACTAAAGATATTCACTCAATACGAATTAGTTGTGAGCAGTGTGGAGGACCACATTTGACAAAAGATTGTCTCAGTATTAAATTAACAATGGAACAAAGAGAGAATATTTCATACATAAACCAAAGGCCTGGAAATAATTATCAGAATAATTATCAACCGCCAAGACCTATTTACAATCAAAACCAGAATTATAACAGAAATATTCCATACAACAACCAACAAGGTCCTAGCAATCAACAAGTATCCAATAATACTTACAATCAGCAAAGACCTAATTTTCAAAACAAACCACCACAACAAACCGATGATAAAAAGCCGAATTTAGAAGATATGATGACGAAGCTAGTTGAAACTCAAATGCAGTTTTTCACATCTCAGAAACAAACCAATGAACAAAATGCTCAAGTATTTAGAAATCAACAAGCTTCTATTCAAAATCTGGAACAAGAAGTAAGTAACCTAGCAAGGTTAATAGGTGAAAGAAAACCGGGAAGTCTACCTAGTGATACAAATGCTAACCCCCGGAATGAAACAGCTAAAGCCATTACCACAAGAAGTGGTACAACACTTAAACCACCTGAAATACCTGTAACTTCTGATGAAGCTATTCCTACTCCACAAGAACCACAACCTGATCAAGATAAGGAAAAAGAATCGGTAGTTGAAAAGGTTAATGAAGATAACACAGTTAAGGATAAACCTTATGTTAAACCATACCAACCACCACTTCCTTATATGAGTAAAATGAAGAAAGAGAAACTTGAAGCCGAGCAATCCAAATTCTTGGATATGTTTAAACAGATAAATGTAAATCTTCCTTTCATTGATGTGATTTCAGGAATGCCTAGATATGCTAAATTCTTGAAAGATCTAATCTCAAATAGAAAGAAAATGGAAGAACTCTAGGCTGTTACTATGAATGCTAATTGTTCAGCAGTACTGTTGAATAAGATACCAGAAAAACTATCTGATCCAGGAAGTTTCACAATTCCATGTTTTCTGGGTAGTCTTAGTTCAATAGAAGCATTGGCAGACTTAGGTGCTAGTATAAATCTAATGCCGTATTCACTATACACTAAACTAGACCTTGGAGAATTGAAACCAACCAGAATAAGCATACAACTAGCCGATAGATCAATAAAATATCCTAGAGGGATAATGGAGAACATGCTAGTTAAAGTTGGTACTTTAGTATTTTCAGTAGATTTTGTTGTTCTGGACATGGAAGAAGATTCTCAAGTACCTCTCATATTAGGAAGACCATTCTTAAACACGGCTAAAGCAATGATACACGTGTTCGGTAAGAAATTGACCCTAAGTATAGAGGATGAGAGTGTTACCTTTTCAGTTGATAGAGCAATGCAACAACCGCAATCTGCAGATGATACATGTTATTATATTCAAACTATAGATGCACATGCAGAATTGTTAGAAGAATTTCCAGAATTACAAGGAACAGGAGAATGTTCTTTAGGAGAAGGTAATGAACCAATTGATGAAGCTGAAATGTTAGCTACACTTATAGCTAATGGATATGAACCAACAACAGAAGAAATTCAAATGCTAAAAGAAGAAGACAGATATCGATATAAATCATCGATAGAATAACCTCCAAAATTAGAGTTAAAGCCACTTCCAAACCATTTGGAATACGCTTATTTACATGGTGAATCTGAATTACCTGTAATAATATCGTCTTCTCTTACTGAAAATGAGAAATCACAACTCATTTTTGTGTTGAAAGCTCATAAACCAGCCATTGCATGCAAGATTCATGATATTAAAGGAATAAGTCCTTCGTATTGCACACATTAAATCCTTATGGAAGAAGGTCATAAAACGTATGTGCAACGCCAACGAAGACTAAATCCTAATATGCAAGATGTAGTTAAGAAAGAGATTATTAAACTGCTAGATGCAGGTTTAATTTATCCAATCTCTGATAGTCCATGGGTAAGCCCAGTTCAATGCGTGCCTAAGAAGGGTGGCATGACTGTCATTACAAATGAGAAAAATGAGCTTATTCCTACTAGGACTGTAACAGGATGGCGTGTGTGTATTGATTATAGAAAATTAAATGACGCCACCAGAAAAGATCACTTTCCCTTACCTTTCATAGATCAAATGTTGGAAAGATTAGCCGGAAATAGTTACTATTGTTTTCTAGATGGATTTTCCGGATATTTTCAAATTCCAATAGCACCCGAAGATCAAGAGAAAACCACATTCACGTGCCCTTATGGTACTTTTGCTTACAAACGCATGCCATTTGGACTTTGTAATGCCCCTGCAACCTTTCAAAGGTGTATGATGGCGATTTTTCATGACATGATAGAAGAATGCATGGAAGTATTCATGGATGACTTTTCAGTCTTCAGTGATACATTTGAATCATGTCTAGTTAATCTTGAACGAATGCTAATTAGATGCGAAAAATCAAATGTAGTACTTAATTGGGAGAAATGCCATTTCATGGTTAAAGAAGGCATCGTTCTTGGTCATAAAATTTCAAAAGAAGGAATTGAAGTGGATAGAGCTAAAGTAGATGTAATTGCTAAACTTCCACATCCCACCAATGTTAGAGGAGTTAGGAGTTTTCTAGGGCATGCCGGTTTTTACCGACGTTTCATAAAAGATTTTTCTAAAATTGCCACTCCTATGAATAAACTCCTAGAAAAGGATGCTCCATTCATCTTTTCAGATGAGTGTATCAAATCTTTTAATATTCTTAAAGAAAAACTTACTAATGCACCGATCATGATAACACCAAATTGGAATCTACCATTTGAACTAATGTGCGATGCAAGTGATTTTGCAATGGGAGCCGTTTTAGGACAAAGGATTGAAAAACGATTTCAACCTATATATTATGCTAGTAAGACATTACAAGGAGCATAAACGAACTATACAACAACTGAAAAAGAACTCCTTGCTATTGTCTTTGCTTTTGAAAAATTTCGATCATATCTCGTTCTAGCAAAAACGGTGGTCTATACCGACCATTCTGCTCTTAGATACCTATTTTCAAAACAAGATGCTAAACCAAGACTAATCCGTTGGATCTTACTCTTACAAGAGTTTGATATTGAAATCCGAGATAAAAGAGGAGCAGAAAATCTCGTCGCTGATCACCTTTCTCGTCTTGAAAATCCCGAATTAGAAGTTCTAAATGAATCGGCCATACAAGACAACTTTCCTGATGAATATCTATTGAAGATAGATTATAATGAAATCCCATGGTTTGCAGACTATGCAAACTACTTAGTTTGTGGATTCCTTGAAAAAGGATTATCATACCAAAGACGAAAGAAATTCTTCAGTGATATAAAACACTATTTTTGGGAAGATCCACATCTGTTTAAAAGTTGTCCCGATGGAATAATACGCCGATGTGTATTTGGAGATGAAGCTAGTAAAATATTAAACCATTGTCACACAGGACCAACAGGAGGGCATTATGGGCCTCAACTAACAGCAAGAAACGTTTATGATGCTGGATTCTATTAGCCTACAATTTACAAAGACGCACACCTTCTTTGAAAATCCTGTGATGCTTGTCAAAGGGCCAAAAAAATAAGTCAACGTGATGAAATGCCACAAAATGTCATCCAAGTATGTGAAGTATTTGACATTTGGGGTATTGACTTTATGGGTTCATTTCCAAAATCTCATAATAATCTATATATACTCGTAGCCATTGATTATGTATCTAAATGGGCGGAAGCACAAGCTCTCCCAACTAACGATGCACGAGTTGTAGTCAATTTTTTAAAACGTCTTTTTGCAAGGTTTGGAACACCGAAAGCTTTAATAAGTGATCGGGGTACTCATTTTTGTAATAATCAACTTGAGAAAGTTCTTAAAAGATTTGGAGTAACTCATAAAATCTCCACCGCATATCATCCACAAACAAGTGGACAAGTTGAAAATACCAATCGAGCTTTAAAACGTATTCTAGAGAAAACCGTAGGATTAAATCCGAAGGAATGGTCCATTAAATTGGAGGATGCACTCTGGGCTTTTAGAACAGCCTACAAAACTCCAATTAGAACCACACCTTTTAGACTTGTTTATGGAAAAGCATGTCATCTTCCAGTAGAAATTGAACACAAAGCATTTTGGGCTTTGAAGACATGTAATCTTGATATACATGAAGCTGGACGTCTACGATTAAGTCAACTAAACGAATTAGAAGAATTAAGACATGAAGCATACGAAAATTCGTTAATCTATAAAGAAAGAATGAAGAAATGGCATGATAAAAGAATCAGAAGTTCAAAAGAATTTAAAGAAGGAGACAGAGTTCTTCTTTTCAATTCACGATTCAAGCTATTTCCTGGAAAATTGAAATCAAGATGGTCTGGACCATTCATAGTCAAAAGAGTTTTCCCATACGGAACAGTAGAATTGATAAATTCAAATGGGATTGAATTTAAAGTTAATGGTCACAGAGTTAAACATTACATACATGGTCCGATGGAAGTCGACAACGAAGTTAATCACAATTTCGACACCACAACTAACTAAGTGTGGGGAGAATCAAGGGGTTTATGTATTTATGTTAGTGTTAGATTGTCTGTTTTCGTGTAGTTCTCGAAAATGGAACCCGAATGGTCTTTCCCTAGCAGACCCTAAAGAACTAGTCTTCTCCCCCCATTCTGAATTTTTATTTTTTTTTTAGGAAATGAAGACTGCCTGTGAACTAAACCATGGTCTAATGCTACACGCTTTGATCACTAAACGTAATAATGACATACTACCGAGTGAAATAGTATCAGTAATCAAAGAAATAATGGACGGAGTTAGAAAAGAATTCAGATGCGAAGATAATAAGTTACAATTTGGTAAAGGAAAATCAAAATCCGCAGCGAAAAGAAGAGCACGACACCTAGAAAGATGTCACAAATGCGGAAAATGGTCACATGAAGGTAAATGTTCAAATAATCAAACCTATTCAAACACCGAATTTGTTACTTTATGCAGAGACGGACCGTTCGTATGTTTAGAAGAAAAAACACTGAATGCTCGGGGTTACGCCTATGTAGCCATGGAAAACCAATTTAACCGACTATCTTATGAATGGGATAGATCATATAACTAAGAAATCTATTTCACAGGTATGTCTGTACAGTTTTTATTTTATTTTTTTATTTTTTTATTTATTTTTAACCTTTTGATAATAAACGCTAATTTGTTCGCTATAAAGTATTAAATTGGTATTGAATAAAATTAGGTTTGGCGACCGAAATTATTGATATCATTCAAAAATTTATTACATCACTGCGAAATTTAACGTTTATTCTTAAGGTATAAATATCTTTAATCAATCAACCCAAAATATTTCAAAAATTCGTCATGAGTTAAATTAGGTCTTGGAACCGAAATTACTTTACCGAAAAGAGGGGCGTATATTTTTGATAATATTTGATTGATTAAAGTGGGATAAAAAGCCAAAAAGATTTTTAATTTTATTTTTACCATGTTTTTAAAATTAATATTTAAATCTTAAATTAATATTGTAAACTTTGTAAAAACAATATATTTAAAATTGTAAATATTTGAAAAATTAATATAAGTTTGGTGTGAATTTATAATATGAATTTTTAAATTAAGTTTGGTGTGAATTTATAATATGAATTTTTAAATTAAGATTGGTGTGAATTTTTTATTTTTAAAATATGAATTTTTAATTTTATGCATTTTAAATTTTAAGTTTGGTGTGAATTTTTAATTTTTAAAATTTGAATTTTTAATTTTATGCATTTCAAATTTTAAGTTTGGTGTGAATTTTTAATATTAATTTTGAATTTTATATTTAAATTGTGTGAATTTAAAAACAAAAATTTACTTTATCTCATTAAGTTAAAAATATGATTTTTAAAATTCGTCGTAAGTTGAAGACTAGGTCTTTAAACCGAAATTGCTTTACCCGAGAGAGGGACGAGAATTTTTATTATCATTATTTTTAATCTTATTGAATTAAAGTATGCCAAAAACATTAAAAAACCCAAAAATCTTAGCTTTTAAAACAATCGCTACAAAAAGACAAATTTTAAAATTTTGTCGAAGGACGGACTAGGACATCGATCCGAAACGACCTCGTCCTAAATAACAAGGGAAACAAAATTTTAAAATTAATTACTTAATTGTTTTAATTAATATAAGATATATATAAAAAATAAATAAAAAATAAAAAAAAGAGCAAACTCCGCGACTCGCGGAGTTTGAAGGGTCCAAACACCGCGAGTCGCGGGAGGACCAATTTACCAAAAAAAAATATAGCTGAACGAACAGCTCAAACCAACCCACAAAAACAGAAAACACTGGGAAATAACAGCGAAAACCCCCGAAAAATACACCCCAAATTCACAATTTTTGACCGTTAATCACCAAATCTTTTACTAAAATCATGTTGAGAAGGATGCTATCTAGGAATTACTCAAGAAAAACGGTAAATTTCTACACCTAAACACCATTTAATCCGAAATTTGTGTTTTTGAGCAATTTTTTCCCCAATTTGATTTTGATGCTTTTTAGTGTAATTAGGCTTAAATTGTTTATGTATTATGCTTGTATAACCTAGATTGATGCTATTTAACATGATTAGAAGCCTTAAACTTCAAATTTTGAGTAATCTAGGGTTTGTGTTCTTGAGCAAATTTGGGGCTTTTTGATATAAACAGGTTATGGCCGATTTTTGTCATGAATTGTTGCTAAATTAAGTAGTGTAACATGTCTAGGTAGTTAAATGATCCAAACTTTGAGCCTAAACATGATTTTGAAAATTAAAGTGGACTTTTTCAAGTCTAAAATTCATGAACTTGATTTTTGAGAGATAATGCCAACTGAAACTTGTTTAATTACTAGTAATGATTATTTTGACATGTTATTTGAGTTAAATGCTTATGAACATGGCGAACATTTTCGTATATGCTTATTTGAAAAAGTGTAGATTTGATAAAAATGTGAAAATGAGCTTAAGTTTGATATAAATTGATCATGTCATTGTAATTATTTTGATTGATGATTTTGCTGACACTAATGCATATTTGGATGCACAAAAATTGTGTTTGATGTGTTTTGCAGACTGAAAGGGGTGAATCTTCATCCCAAGCTCGTAATGCTCCTGCTGAGAATGCGGAACAACAGGAGGTGGATAACTACTACAAGCAGGATATACCTCATCCAGTCATGACCTTTTCTGATATGCACTTGGAAGAGTTGCACCCGAACCTGAGATTTGACAGACTTTGGATAGATTATCCAAAATACCAAAGGGGTTTGCATACTCTTCATTCTAAGGTTGTTGAGGTACCGAGGGTCATAGAATGGGGACCCTTAGAAGCTGTAGAATTGGCCGGGCCAATTAGGGAATTACTTGTACAGAGGTATGGTAATTCTACTTTTAATGACTGGGTACGTTTATTCACCATGCGTAGACCTGTATATAAAGTATGGTGTGAAGAATTGTTATGTAGTATAGAATTAAATGATCGGGTAGCTAGTTTAACCGACCGATCATTTATTAGATTTTTGTTAGGAGGTTCGATGCGCCACATGTCTTTACTAGACATGGCTCAGGCTTTACGTATATATACGCCTGAGGAGTTAGCATCTGCTGATTGTAGAGGGTTGATACTAAACGGTAGAAAGATAGATGAAAATTTTGATACACACGGTGTGTGGAGTCAAATGACAAGCCATCACCGTTTCAAAGGGGGAAATTACTCTTATTTGGATAAAGATAGAGCCGAATTAAGAGTGATTCATAGGTTTTTAGCTAATTCGATTACACAAAGAGGTAAGAACAAGGAAAAGGTAAATGAACAGGATTTGTTTTACCATATGTGTATTCGAGACCCACAAAGCACTGTAAGTATACCTTATTGTGTGGGTTATTATTTATCAGCTATGGTTAGGGGGATGCGACCGCATAGCATAATAGGAGGTGGTATTTTTATTACTTTGATTTGTGAATATCTCGGTGTGGATATAAGTCGGGGGGGATTATTAGTAGAAGAACCAGAACCCTGCGATACTATAGGTTTAAATGTATACCATGGTGCGAAAGTTTTGAAGAGGCGAAATAACGCCGCAGTACAATACCATGGTAGACATCCACAGGTTGAGAGAAACCAACAGCAAGGTAATGTAGGAGGGGGAAATGAAATGCAAGAAATGCAAAGGTTTATAGCTTCACAGGAGTACGAAAATGCTAGACAGAGAGCATTTGAAGATTGGCAAGTTCATCAGAACCAAATCATAGCTCATTGCCAACATATAGGTAGAAACTATATTCCTACACCAAAACCCATCTTCCCTCCCTGGTCTATAGAGATGCAACCACCGTATCCTACGTATAACCCTGCCGAAGCATTCTATAGCACCTATGGTTATGCCTGGAACCCCTATTGGTACCAGTATCATCCCTAGTCTACTTAGTTTTATTTATTTTGTAATTTGTAATATTGATACATTTAATACTTATGTTAATATTGTAATAGTTTTTATAATTTTCTAACTTTTATTCCTAGATTTTAATAATTTTTGAATGTGGGGTAATATACCAAACTTCAAAAATATGTATATATGTTTGCAGTTTATCTTATGTACACAACAGGGTAAAACAACTCATTTTCAAAGACTGGCATTAAGTTCAGCAAAAGCAACTAATTTTGACGACAAGATGCAAAATATATGTGAAATAACAACAAGACGGAATGAACAAATGATGTGCACCATTTATCATTCAGCAAACAAACGCCAATATATTTGGAAACTTTGGTAAAAATTTAATCATTTTCACCCAAATCACCCTCAATAATTTAAATTGTTACTGATTTCTTGCAAATGAGGGCATTGCAAGATCTTAAGTGTGGGAAGGGGTTAAATTCTTTCGAATTTTAAAATTTTTACTTTAAACACTGGGTTACCATTAAAAATACTAGTAAAGCAGTAGTTGTATTAGAATCTAGTGCTCTCTGATAATAAAGAACAGCCCTAGTCTTATATACTGACTACCCAATTCTAGTAAAATTTTACAAAATTTTCAATTAAATGAACTCAAAATCATATTTATACATATTTATGAACGATAAAACTAGGTTATAACACCGAAATTATTGTTACCTCGAAAAGGACATAAATTGAGAAACAAACCAAAATGTTAAAATTCATTTAAAATGGAATAGAGGACGATAAAAAAGGAAAATAAAAGCCAAGTGTGGGAAAAATTACCAAGTTATCTTAAACATATGCCACATATTTTTGTACAAATAACTGAAAATATTTTTGCTTTGGACTAAACTAAAAAGTTTTACCTGATTTACTGTAAGAAAGATGGATCTACACGATGAATCAATTCCATCATTAAAAGGAAGTAAAGTCTTCCGAAAAAGACACGCGCTTCTTGATTTAGGTCAGGAAGTTGTCGTCCAAACCAGTTGTAGGTTGATGAAAAACCTAGAAAAGTCATCTCAAAAATCAGCTGGAAATCCACGGACCTCAGCATCAAACAGGGTCGCCAAGTGATCAGATTTATCCTAACCATGAGAAGGATTTATCTCGTACAATGGGGGGCACCGTGCAAATTAGCTTGATAAGACTAATGAATCAGATTCCCAGAAAGGATAATCTCCTTAAAAGATCAAAAATTAGCTTTTAAGACTGATATTACTCAATCCTTGAGATTGACCTTAAAGATTGAGAATCCAAACTCATAGAATTCAATGATATCCAAACTCGAGCTTGAACGAGAAAATATTTTGATCAAAATTACAAACCGATTTGTTTTCTGAAAACCCTATTTTCAATGCGTTCATTACCATTGAATGTGAAATCCTAGGAATTCACCTGGAATTCATTAGGTCACCTGAACTAAATCGGGTGTCAACCGTAAGAACGGTGGTTGCATAGCATGGTCAAAGACAAGACCTTGTACCAGACCGAAAAATTATAAGGGTGAGCTTTACTATTGCTCCTACCAAGGATAGTAATTGCGTCCGACACGTTATAAACCATAATCAAATACATGTCATTAGACATTGCCTTAACAGTTGCTTGTTCAACGCTTTCCTTTACAACCGGACGGTAGTTTACCGAAAGGTAATATACGGGACAAGTAAACTGGACGTGTTGCTTTCCATATACAAGGTTAGCAAGTGGGTGACACAAAACCGCAAGTTTTGAGCTAAAATTTTCAAATCTAAAACCCACCAAACCCACAAAAATATTTTGCAAACACCGGTAAAGGGTTATTCCGGAAAACATATCTAGGGTAAAAACTAGATTTAATTTTCAAAAGATCAAATGTTTTCATAAAGATCCAATTTCCTTAATGGATCTAAATTTTTATAGTCATGTGGGACTGTAAACCATATCGTTACTACCATTGTTTATACCGCCGTATAGAAATCACTGATGTACAAAGTGTGAAGAATAAAGAAGTGATTCTAGTATTTCAAGACGATATTGCTTGAGGACAAGCAACGCTCAAGTGTGGGAATATTTGATAATGCTAAAAACGAACATATATTTCATTGCATTATTCCTCAAGAAAGACAAGCTTTTAGTTGCAATTGTTCTATTTACAAGTGATATTCGTTTAAATATTAAAAGGTGAAGACAAAAGACAGATTCGACGAATTGAAGACGCAAACGACCAAAAAGCTCAAAAGTACAAAAGACAATCAAAGAGGTTCCAATTATTGATAAGAAACGTCTCGAAATTACAAGAGTACAAGATTCAAAAAACAAAGTACAAGATATTAAATTGTACGCAAGGACGTTCGAAAATCCGGAACCAGGACCAGAGTCAACTCTCAACGCTCGACGCAACGGACTAAAAATTACAAGTCAACTATGCACATAAATATAATATAATATTTAAATAATTCTTATAATTATTTATATATTATATTAATATTTAAAACCGTCGGCAAGAAAGACTCCAAAAGGGACTGAGCTGTAATTTCAAACTCCACGACTCGCGGAGTTTGAAGGCAAAAATGCCGCGAGTCGCGGAGCCCCAAAATTTCAAAATCCCTATAAAAGCAAACGAATTCTGATCGTAAAAGAAACAATATATCCATCCATCTCTCTATCTATATCGTAAAATATATATATATATATATTTATAATTTATATTTTAATTTTAATTATAATTCTAATAATAAGGGTATGTTAGCGAATGTTGTAAGGGTGTAAGTCGAAATTCTTTCCGTGTAACGCTACGCTATTTTTAATCATTGTAAGTTATGTTCAACCTTTTTATATTAATGTCTCGTAGCTAAGTTATTATTATGCTTATTTATTCCGAAGTAATCATGATGTTGGGCTAATTACTAAAATTGGGTAATTGGGCTTCGTACCATAATTGGGGTTTGGACAAAAGAACGACACTTGTGGAAATTAGACTATGGGCTATTAATGGGTTTTATATTAACTAAACAATATCTTGTTAATTTAATATAAAAACTTATAATTCGACGTATTTATATATAACCACATACGCTTGACTGGGTACGGTGGGCGGGATATCTATAAATACCAATAATTATTCATTTTACCGGATACGGAACTGGATTAATAGTTAATAGACTTGTTGAAACAGGGGTGAATTACATTCAAGGGTAATTGGTGTAATTGTTAACAAAGTAGTAAAACCTTGGTTTACACGCAGTCGATAACCTGGTGTATTCATTAAACAAAGTATTAAAACCTTGTTACAATTCGAATCCCCAATTAGTTGGAATATTTGACTTCGGGAATAAGAATAATTTGACGAAGGCTTTCGCTCTTTATATTTATGACTGATGGACTGTTATGGACAAAATCCGTATGGACATATTAAATAATCCAGGACAAAGGACAATTGACCCATGGGCATAAAACTAAAATCAACACGCCAAACATCATGATTACGGAAGTTTAAATAAGCATAATTCTTTTATTTCATATTTAATTTCCTTTATTTTATATTTAATTGCACTTCTAATTATCGCATTTTTATTTATTGTTATTGTATTTAATTGCACTTTTAATTATCGTACTTTTTAATTATCGCAAGTTTATTTTATCGCATTTTTATTATTTGCAATTTCATTATCGTTATTTACTTTATGCTTTAATTTAAGTCTTGTATTTATTCTTAATATTTTACATTTGGTTTTAACTGCGACTAAAGTTTTAAAATCGACAAACCGGCCATTAAACGGTAAAAACCCCCCTTTATAATAATAATATTACTTATATATATATATATATATATATATATATATATATATATATATATATATATATATATATATATATATATATATATATATATTTGTATTTTTATAAAAGTAAACTAATATAGCGTTAAGCTTTGTTTAAAAAGATTCCCTGTGGAACGAACCAGACTTACTAAAAACTACACTACTGTACGATTAGGTACACTGCCTATAAGTGTTGTAGCAAGGTTTAAGTATATCCATTCTCTAAATAAATAAATATCTTGTGTAAAATTGTATCGTATTTAATAGTATTTCCTGAAAAATTTAATAGCTATTTCGTATACACCTCGCGACACATCAAATAAGTACTTGATCAACAAACAAACTTGTTGGACTAATTGCCAACACTTCACTCAAGTGCATTTAATGACTTAAATGCATTAAATGCCCCGTTTTCACCAAAACCGTCCTTAAGCGTCAAGACCATCATTAATCACTCAAAAGTTAGTGATCAAGGTCTAACAACACTAACTATTACACAATTAGGGGATTTCTTACTCATATTTCCCAACTAGGTCAATCATTAGCTCTTTGACTAATTTAAAGTCAACACACCCATTTCGGGTCATCCACTAACCCATCTAACACCCATTTACTAATTAACTAGATGTGCTAGTGATTAACTAACCAATTAAGACTCATAAACATCAATTAACACTTCGAAACCCTAGGTTAGTTACCATTGAGTCTTCATGACTCCATCTTACCCAAAAACACCCAAAATCATTAAATATGGGTTTCATGTTCATCACTATCCCAAACCCTAACCTTACACAAAATCAAAGTAAGGAAATTAAAGTTAGAACATACCACTACAACCAAAACGTAGCTAGAGAAGACATGAACAACTTTATAACTCGAGCTAAGACTCAAAACTAGCTCATTCTTCCTTTGTTTGAGCTTTCTCACACAAGAATCTCACACTCTCTCTCTAAAATTAAAGTGAAGAAAATAAGGTTGTTGAAAATGGAGTGAATGATACTCTACAAACTGACCTACTGGCCTTTAACTCGTCCATAGGTGAAATTACCAAAATACCCATCAAAATATCTGAATAAAAGATCTGAATCCGGCTACAGTAGAGAGTGTGCCACGCGCACTCTTAGGTGTGCGCCGAGCGCACTAAGCCCAGCTCAGCTTCTGACTTCTGTTCAACTGCACAATCAATCCCACACTTTATGTACTCAATTTACACTGCTGTACAATGAAGATTATGGTCTTACAACTCTCCCCCACTTGAATCGGAGCGCGTCCTCGCGATCCAAGCCGCATGACAAGAGGGAAGATAAACCAACACAAACTCTTCGGGCTCCCAAGTAAACTCGGAACCTTTACTACGACGCCATTGAACTTTAAAAGTTCTCACTTCTTTATTTCTCAACCTTTTGACCTTCTCATCGAGTATGGAAATCGGCTCCTCAATATACTCTAACTTATTGTTTAGCTCAATCTCGTCTAACGGTACCCAAGATGAATCATCCGCAAGGCACTTGCGGAGATGGGAAACATGAAATGTATCATGGATCCCTGCAAGCTCTTCGGGTAATTCCAAATGATACGCGACTTCACCAACACGAGCTAAAACCTTAAATGGCCCAATAAACCAAGGAGCTAATTTTCCCCGTTTTGTAAACCGAATAATGCCTTTCCATGGAGAAACCTTAAGCATCACCATATCACCTTCTTGAAATTCAATCATTCGTCTACGCTTGTCGGCATACGACTTTTGTCTATCTTGCGCCTTTTTCAAATGATCCCTAATCATATCAATCTTGCTATTCGTTTCTAAGACCAAATCGGTACTCCCGATTTCTTTTTGACCAATTTCACCCCAACAAATCGGAGTTCGACACCTCCGTCCATAAATCATCTCGTAAGGTGGCATCCCGATACTAGTATGATGACTATTATTGTACGAGAATTCCACCAAAGCCAAGTGCTCATCCCAACTACCACCGAAATCAAAAATACACGCCCGTAACATATCCTCCAAAGTTTCATTCGTACGTTCGGTTTGACCGTCCGTTTGAGGATGATACGCCGTGCTCAATTTCAATTGTGTGCCCATATCTTCATGAAACTTTTCCCAAAACTGAGATGTGAAACGGGTATCTCGATCCGAAATAATAGATATAGGAACCCCATGTCGAGCGACTACCTCCTTGATAAACAATTTAGCCAAAGTCTCCGATGATATCACTTCCCGAATGGGAAGAAATAAGGCACTCTTCGTCAAACGATCAACTATTACCCAAATCGAGTCAAATTGGGTTCTCGCCGTCTTTGGTAATTTTGTAATGAAATCCATGGTAATGTGCTCCCATTTCCATTTTGGAATTTCCAACGGTTGTAACTTACCATACGTCTTTTGGTGTTCGGCTTTCACTTGCAAACACGTGACGCATTGTTCAACATACTTAACAACATCACGTTTCATGCCCGGACACCAATACTCTTTTCTTAAATCAAGATACATTTTCGTTGCGCCGGATGAATGGAATACTTTGACTTATGTGCTTCATCAATTAGCACCCGTCGATAATCCCCCATCTTAGGCACCCACACTCTTCCTTGAAAAGACAACAACCCACGCGAGCCTATAGTAATGAACTCCGATTGCCCCATTATTCGTTCCGCATGTTTGTTGTGAACGTAAGCCTCTATTTGAATCACACCAAGTTTTTCAAGAAAATCGTTAGTAATAATCATACGTAACAATCCCAATCGTAACGCCGGGTGATGACTCTTTCGAGTTAACGCATCCGCGACCACATTCGCCTTGCCCGGATGATAAAGTATTTCACAATCATAATCTTTTACTACATCCATCCACCTACGTTGACGATAATTCAAATCTCTTTGATCGAAAAGATGCTTCAAACTCTTGTGATCCGAATAAATTGTACACTTGACACCATACAAGTAATGGCGCCAAATTTTCAACGCATGCACAACCGCAGCCAACTCAAGATCATGAGTCGGATATCTCGCTTCGTGTTCCTATAATTGTCGAGAGGCATAAGCGATGACTTTACCCCTTTGCATTAGAACACACCTGAGCCCATTTAAAGAAGCATCACAATAAACCGTTATGTCTTCTACACCTTTCGGCAACACTAACACCGGAGCTTGACATAACTTCTCTTTTAACAATTGAAAAGCGATTTCTTGCACGTTCTCCCAATTAAATCTTGCATTCTTTCTTGTCAATTTTGTCAATGGAGAAGCGATCTTAGTAAAGTCTTGGATAAGCCGACGATAATAACCGGCCAATCTGAGAAAACTTCGGATTTCCGTAGGCGTAGTCGGTCATCCCCAACTCTTGACCGTCTCTATCTTCCCCGGATCTACTTGAATACCATTTTCGTTCACAATATGGCCAAGGAATTGAACTTCCCTTAGCCAAAATTCACATTTGGAGAATTTAGCATACAACTTCTCCTTCCGCAACATCTTTAACACACTTCGCAAATGATGTTCATGTTCCTTCATACTCTTCGAATAGACAAGTATGTCGTCAATGAACACAATTACCGACTTGTCCAACATAGGTTGGCACACTCGGTTCATAAGATCCATGAATGCCGCCGGTGCATTCGTAAGACCAAAAGGCATTACCACAAACTCAAAATGCCCATAACGCGTTCGAAAAGCCGTTTTCTTAATATCTTCCTCACGGACCCGCATTTGGTGATAGCCGGACCGTAGGTCGATTTTCGAGAAATACGTTGCACCTTAGAGTTGGTCGAACAAATCGTCAATCCTAGGAAATGGATAACGATTTTTGATCGTCACTTTGTTCAACTCCCGATAATCGATGCACATCCGCGTACTACCATCTTTCTTCTTCACGAACAAAACCGGAGCGCCCCATGGCGAAGCACTCGGTCGAATAAAACCCTTTTCAAGTAAATCTTGGGTTTGATTTAACAACTCTTGCATTTCCGTCGGCACTAAATGATAAGGAGTTTTAGCAATGGGGGTAGCCCCCGGAACCAACTCAATGCGAAATTCAACTTGTCTTTCCGCCGGAACACCCGGTAACTCATCAGGAAAAATGTCTTCAAATTCATTCACCACCGGAATTTCACGAATGGATGGTGGCTTATCTCGAGTATCAACAACATGGGCAAGAAAATCCATGCCACCACCAACAAGAAAACGACGTGCCTGTGCAAAAGTGCATATCGGCACAAGTCTTTTCCACTTATCGCCATGAATAATTAACACTCCCCCACTAGGGGTCTTCACTC
This sequence comes from Rutidosis leptorrhynchoides, assembly GCF_046630445.1. NCBI lineage: Eukaryota > Viridiplantae > Streptophyta > Magnoliopsida > Asterales > Asteraceae > Rutidosis > Rutidosis leptorrhynchoides. Next base: position 87,789,151 of record NC_092343.1, read on the forward strand.
GAATAGATTTTTCATGGCATGCAATATCGGCTCTATTATGATCGAGCCAATCCATACCAATAACGATATCAAAATCACCCAAAGTCATCGGGATGAAATCGATTTTAAAGTTTTCGGTACCAAACACAACATTACAATTTTTACACACATCAACCACTAGCACCTTCTTGCCATCCGCTATTTCAACTTCTATCGGACGAATTAACTTAGCTAATGGCTTATTAAGTTTAGGCACAAATTTCGGTGACACAAACAACAAGTTTGCACCACTATCAAAGAGTATCCTTGCCGGATTAGAATTAACCATGAAAGTACCTGAGACAACTTCGTTAGATTACATGGCTTCCTTATTGGTCATCAAATAATTGCAACCCCTAGCCGTATCCGCCGCCTTCTCTAACCGCTTAACATTATCGTTGCGCAAATCGGGACACTCCGGCCTCTTGTGCCCTTCTTTGTTACAATTAAAACAAACGATTTTGTTGGAAGATGAGTTCATACAATCACGGTCCAAGTGCCCTTGTCACCCACAATTGTAGCACGTGGGCCCAAAACTCTTAGAAGCCCCCTTTTTCACACTACCGACACTCTCGGTCACACTCTTGCACTTCTTGTTCGAGTGGCTAGTAGCTTCAAATTTTCGTTTGCCAAAGGTGAAGTCACTCTTTCTTGGAGCAAGCGACTCAAAACCCTTAGCGATATCAAATAGTTCATCAAAAGTCTTCGCCGAATTCCTACTAATCCTTTCTTGATAGTTATCATTCAAGGTTCGGTAGAAATCTTCTTTCAACATATGATCGTTCCCGTCATACTCCGGGCAAAATTGGGTCTTTGATAAGAAAGTGGACTTGAGAGTGTTCAAATCCATTGACCCTTGCCTTAAAGTACGTAACTCGTCCTTAAGCTTTGAAAGATTGGCCGAAGTTTGGTACTCCTTGAAAAATTCTTCTTTAAAATCGTCCCACATCAAACTCATACTTTGTTCTTCGCCATAAAGTCGGATTTTTGCGTCCCACCACAACTTGGCATCACCCCTCATCATGCTACTACCAAACCTCATCTTTTTATTGAGAGGGCACTCACTAGTACGGAAAGCCCCCTCCATATCGGAGATCCATCGAGCACTCTTGAGTGGGTCTCGTTCACCTTCAAAGGTGGGAGGTTGAGCATCTTCGAAGTTTTTATAATAGAAGTCTCGCCTTCCCGCGTTATCCTCTTTAAGAACAATCCTAACTTGTTCCTTGACTAGATTAACTACTTGTTCGTCAATCGAATCCAAAAACATCTTCTCAACATCCTCTAAGAAGGCCTCATGACGCCTTTGCATAATGGCCTCAACCTTGGCTGTAAACTCAACATCCTCGCTCGAACCCCCTTCATTGATCTCGGGTCCGTTTCTCGTCTTCATACTATAAAACTGAAAAGGTTAAGCAATGAACAAAAAGACTTAACACATATGTATATACACCACACTACCCCATCTTGCTCAACAATCGTCGTACATTGCTTGTTTGACACGATTTGAACCCGTAACAATGGTAGATAATCATTATTACGCGAGCACGTCGCATTAACTTGCTAGTACAACATCTATCTCGCTTGATGATTGCTAACACAACACAAAACAATTAGCGTAAGGTTAGTTCACATAAACCTAAGCACTAAGCAACTCCCGGTCCGACCCGTCTCCAATAATGTGATGACCCGGAAATTTCTGACCAAATTTAAACCTAACCTTTATATGTTTTCGACACGATAAGCAGAATTTGTAATGTTGAATCTCAAAAAGTTTGGAACTACATTCATGTAATCAATTACCCTTTGACCGTGTTCGACGATTCACGAACAAGTATGTGTATATAGATATGTATATATAATATATAATATTAACTGAAAACATTAACAAAGTATTAGATATATGATACTTTACATGAACGTATTTGTTTCGATATATTTATCGACAGAATTAAGAGATAATATCAAATGATTGAATTATCAGATACATTATGATATGATTACGGGCCAATGTTATGAGGTCCACTGTGATTTAAGAAATCTATTCTTTTTGACAATATTCGGAAAATGGTAAAGTGATCTATAAGTAAAAACGTGGAGTGTAAATAACTTAGATGTTGGATATCGACAAGTTAAGTAACTCGACATTTTTCATTAAGATGATTTCATACGTTTATTAAACCTTTGGACTTTATCCCATGCTTCACCAACAGACTGTAATTTAAAAACTTGAAACCTATTATGAATATATATAATTCTACTTTTCTAAAATGTTTTATGATATAACGATTTAAATTAATATTAAATATATTTATACGTGAATTATACGTACATAGTTTTATACTTTTACTATACTTTAACTTTACTTTTACTTTACTTTAACTTTAATAATTCACTTTAATAATTCACTTTAATAATTCACTTTGATAATTCATACTTTAATAATTCACACTTTAATAATTCATACTTTAATAATTCACTTTAATAATTCACTTTAATAATTCACTTTAATAATTTAAAAATCTATTATAAATAGAATTCAATAGGTTTCATTGTTTCATAGAAATTTGAAAATATATTTCTTTAAACTCTCTCAATCGAATTACATATATATATTTACTTAGTATTATTTCAAGATATTATTAGTATACATAAAATACTACGACGGAGTTATATTCAGACGATTTCAAAATAAGTTTTCAAACGGGATAGAGCTAAGGAAATTATGGGTTATAGCTATGGAGGTTATGGGTATTGTTCGAGGGTATTGCTCATGAGGTCAACCTAACGTTTATCATTTTCGTTGCGTCTACGTACTTTCCTGCAATATTGAATCACAATATTGATACGTGAGCATTCATATCTTATCTTTTATATATTAATAGTGTATCCCTGACTAGTGCTCGAGTATATATGATTATGCATGTTTGTATGATTAGTTTCGTCGTTAAATAGTTTATGATAAATCATGAATTTGATACATATGCTACTGAGATAAGGTATATGATATGCATGTCGTTGAAAAGCTAAAGAAAGATTAATAACTTTTCATTTAGAAATCGTGTGGGTTCGATGAACGGATTAAAAGATATGGTCAACTGAATTATTATTAATTTTAATATTATTATTAAAACGATTATTATAATTGTTATCAGTTGATGTTATTACTAAAATTATCTTTATTACTAAAAATTAATATTTTTATTGAAACTATCATTTTATTATTTTTATCATTATTATTATTATCAATATTATTTTATCAAATAAATATGCGTACAAAGATATTTTTACCACACGTAATATAATTACATCAATAATACATACCACTATATTTTTATGATATTAAGTGAATTTTATAAATTTTATTACTTGAGATATATAAAAGTATATTTTTATCATATATGAATTTAAATATAAATTTTTATTTATTAATAAATGACTTGTATTATTTAGTATATTAAGATCTGATAAATATATTTAAATATATAAAACGACTATATATAAGTTATATAATAAACATGTATAGATTTTGGAAGTCATTTTGGGTTAAGTTGACTTTTGTTGACTTTTGCATGTCGGTCTCGAGCATTAGGATTGTGATACACTACGACTTGACCTAAATTGTTAGACAGATATTGACCAATATATAAATATATACTTAATATAGGCTCGTGAATTCGAGACAAACCCTGCACTTGTTCAGTGCCGTCATATACATAATTGCTACGAAATACAGTATTGTGAATTTCATTACTCCCTTTTTATATATATTTTTGGGCTGAGAATACATGCACTGTTTTATAACTGTTTTACGAAATGGACACAAGTACTAAAAACATATTCTACGTTGAGTTGTACCACTTTGCATATTTTTCCCTAATAGCTTGGTAACTACCATTTACATGCGGTATTGTAAATGCAAATCCTGTTGATAGATCTATCGGGCCTGACAACCCCAACCGGACTGGACGACCAGTATTCAACGGTTGCACAGTACTTCGTTTCAGTGACTACACTTGGTACAGTGTAGTGAGATTTCATAATAAAGGGAATATACGACGTTGATTAAATGTTAAGTATGGTTACCAAGTGCTCAACCACTTAGAATATTTTTATTAAAACGTTTATGTATATGAAATCTTGTGGTCTATTACTATTACGAAAATGATTGATTATGATAAACTAATGAACTCACCAACCTTTTGGTTGACACTTTAAAGCATGTTTATTCTCAGGTATTAAAGAAATCTTTCGCTGTGCATTAGCTCATTTTAAGGATATTACTTGGAGTCATTCACGACATACTTTGAAAGACGTTGCATTTGAGTCATTGAGTTCATCAAGATTAATATTAAGTCAATTATAGTTGGATGTAATATGAAATGGTATGCATGCCATCAATTTTAGATGTAAAGAAAGTTTGTCTTTTAAAAACGAATGCAATGTTTGTAAAACGTATCATATAGAGGTCAAATACCTCGCGATGTAATCAACTATTGTGAATCGTTTATAATGTATATGAATGGGTCCTTTTATACAAGTCCCGCATAAAGCGCATACACAAATAGATCTAAGTCTAGGCACCTATCTCAAGTCGCCTAAATCCCTTAGACCATGCTCTGATACCACTTGTAACAACCCATACCAAATACCAACCGATTACGCGAAACAAAATTTTTTTTTTTTAAACAGAGGAGTGCGCCACGCGCACCATCATAGGGTGCGCGGCGCGCACAGTCCCCAATTCAGTTCTGTCCAAATTTGCAAATTTTCAAATAAAGATCTCCCACTTCCCGACATAATTAGACGAAACGCTTTTCACAACAAGTTCTAATATGAAAAACTCATACGATTCAAATATAAAATGAGTTTACAAAATGGGGCCTACATCGGCCGTTTTACGAGTTTTGTTCAAAAGAATACAAGTTCGGCCATAAGAGTTTAATTTCCAAACGACACTATAAGCATGGTGTTTGGGGGTTAAACTACCCAAATCTCGGTCAAACTTCAAAAGCTATAACATCCCAAAAGCGTCCCCTATGCAACAAGCGGGATCTCTAATCCAATCGAATGCCCTTACCTTTGTCTCCACCAGAGCCTATAAAAAGATAAACAACGAGAGGGTAAACAAAGCTTAGTGAATGCAATAATTATACCTATATATATATATATATATATATATATATATATATATATATAATATACCTACTTGCAATCACTTACACATATACCGCATACACGCTAGCAATACAATTAGCATACCATCTCAAGTACAAAGCTAATAAACTCCAACAAACCGCTACTAGCATAATCTATAACATATAATCAACATAATATAATATGCTACAAAACAATACACATACATGGTTAACCATTCTCGCGTCATGGTGCTACCGGCTCTTTGGTTCACACCATACGCATTTGTCATGATGCTACCGGCTCTTTGGTTCACATCACGACTCGAGTCATACTAACGCTAGAGTGCTACTGGCTCTTTAGTTCACACTCTAACAACGCTAAGGTGCTACCGGCTCTTTGCTTCACACCCTAACAAATCGTGCTATAGCGATACCGGCTCTTTGGTTCACACTATAACACACGTACTATGACCCTACCGGCTCTTTGGTTCACATCATAGCACGCCCGCACATACTATGGCACTACCGGCTCTTTGGTTCATACCATAGCATACAAATAAATACATTACATACATATGCATATAATCATTCCACTCACCTTAATGATTTGGTGACGATTTATACCTCCACAAGCTTCAAAGCAAGGTACCTAATATAATAAGTACTCGATCAACAAACAAACTTGTTGGACTAACTACCAACACCTCACTCAAGTGCATTTAATAACTTAAATGCATTAAATGCCCCGTTTTCACCAAAACCGGCCTTAAGGGTCAAGACCATCATTAATCACTCAAAAGTTAGTGATCAAGGTCCAACAACACTAACTATTACACAATTAGGGGATTTCATACTCATATTTCCCAACTAGATCAATCATTAGCTCTTTGACTAATTTAAAGTCAACACACCCATTTCAGGTCTTCCACTAACCCATCTAACACCCATTTAATAATTAACTAGATGTGCTAGTGATTAACTAACCAATTAGGACTCATAAACATCAATTAACACTTCGAAACCCTAGGTTAGTTACCATTGAGTCTTCATGACTCCGTCTTACCCAAAAACACCCAAAATCATTAAATATGGGTTTCATGTTCATCACTATCCCAAACCCTAACCCTTACACAAAATCAAAGTAAGGAAATTAAAGTTAGAACATACCACTACAACCAAAACGTAGCTAGAGAAGAGATGAACTACTTTATAACTCGAGCTAAGACTCAAAACTAGCTCTTTCTTCCTTTGCTTGAGCTTTCTTACACAAGAATCTCACACACACACACACACACACACTCTCTCTCTCTCTCTAAAATTAAAGTGAAGAAGATAAGGTTGTTGAAAATGGAGTGAATGATACTCCACAAACTGACCTACTGGCCTTTAACTCGTCCATAGGTGAAATTACCAAAATACCCATCAAAATATCTGAATAAAAGAGCTGAATCCGGCTATAGTAGAGAGTGCGCCACGCGCACTCTTAGGTGTGCGCTGAGCGCACTAAGCCCAGCTCAGCTTCTGACTTCTGTTCAACTGCACAATCAATCCCACACTTTATGTACTCAATTTACACTGCTGTACAATGAAGATTAGGGTCTTACAAATATCCTCCATATTTCTGAAGATATTTTCATAATTATTCTTATCTGAAATCATTTGCCTCTTCGCGCTATCTGTATTACATCATAAAAGAAACTAGTTTAGTTTCTAAATTTTGAAGCATTCAGAATATTTTTGAAGTAGTGTTGGGAGCTGAAGCATGAGTTAGTATAATATAATGACACTTGATCAACGTGATTATATTACAGTAAGTCATGCTGAGTTTCTAAATGGAACGTGATAATTCACAGATCATAACATCATCATGTGACATGTTATACAACTCTTGTATTATATTTAACCTCTAAAATATCAAGAAAATATTTCTTGATGATTCGGCCTTTTCCGAGGTATTCTGGTAATTTGACAAGTCAAGATCGTGCCATTACAATTTCCTTCCTAGAACATTAACTATATTCATTTCGAAATCCATACCTACGAATTCTGGACCGCTATTCGCTTGACTTGAAGTCGGGAAGAGGAGACAAAAGTATGGAACTCTTGAATATAAAAGAAAATATAAATCTCGACAACAACCCGTAAATTACAAACCGTGCATATCAATACGTATTGCAACGTAAAGGCACGGGAGAATTAAAATTACTATAACCCCAAGGTAATAGTAAAAGTATACAAAATCCTCCGGTGGTAGATGAAAAAGGAGAATGACAGATATGAAGGTTAGGAGTATATCAAGAATCAGCACTGGATGAAGCATATTGACGAATATTTTAAAATATGAGTTAAGGGAGAAAGAATAGAAGGTGTGAGTTAAAAGGAAATGAAGGAGGTAGATTTATAGTAAAAGATCCGACAGAGAAATCAAAATAGATGATCGCATTTAAAGCGGATTCTAATTTCCTTGATTATCGAAGAATCAAATCTCATTATGAAGATTTTTCCCAAATCTCTTGAACTTGGAAATCAACCTGTTGGAAATATGTTCTCGGGTTGGCTATGGTTCGACCGTGGTTTGACCGTGGTACATATATTCCGAAGATATGCCCATGACATTAAATAATAAAAGTCCATTTATCCTATTCGGTCACACACAAAGGCCAATCGTAAATTGTTTGATATACCTTCTAATCGGAAATTAATTAATTAATCATTAGTTAATGGTTTAATAAATTAAGTAAGTTTTTTTTATGTGTGTACTATAATCATATTTTATATAATATATAAGATTTGATTTGATATAAATAAGATTTGATTTGATTTGTAAATCATATTTTATATAAAGATTTGTACTATAATCATATTTTATACAATATATAAGATTTTATTTGATATAAATAAGATTTGATTTGATTTGTAAATCTTATTTTATATAAAGATTTGATTTTGCAAATCTTTCAAAATCTTTCCAAATCTTTATATTTGTATTATATGTATTATTGTATCAATTTTAATTCTATGTAATACCAAATCTTGGTATTGAAAAAAAAAAAAAAAAACTTAAGATACAAAAACACACATACAAAATGCTATTTCTCTTTCTCATTTTCAAGTAACCAAAATACTTTATAATTGGGTTCGAGTTTTGGTGGAAATAAGGAAAAGAAAAGATCCATTAAGTAGAAGGTATAGATTGAAACAAGGTTGGAACTTTGGGTGTCTACCGTTTAGAGGAACTCTTCTTTGGGTTTTTTCAGATTCGATCTTCAAAAGGCTACAAAGGCTGTATTCTAATCTTTTCTTGTTTAATTTCATTAATTTTGTTTTATTTGCTAAAGTTTTATACAATGATCCGTGGAAGAGTATGATTTTGTAAAGTTTTAAAAATGCTTCCGCTCGCTTTGAATTTGTATCATACTCCAACAGTGGTATCCGAGCCATCTTGTACAAGTTTTAGCAAACTTTTTCTTGTGATATTTAATTTTGATGGGTGTATTGTGCATGATTCTTGGAGATGATTATGCATAACAAACATGCAAAATACATATCACGATTTATGTTTTATGTTTCCTAAATACTAACTTGAATCTTGGGTTTTGGCAAAATGTTAAATGGTTAAACTCATTTTTTAATTTAAGAATTTTTTTTTCCAGCTTGGACAGTCCGTCTTTGATGGACTGTTACGGGGATTTAAACTCAATATTATTGTATGAGACCAATTACATTTGAAAGCTTACTGAAAGAACTTAAATTTAAAAAAAAAATTCATCGAAAACGGACTAGAAATGAGTAAGATATGACCATCTGAAGTTGCATGTATGAATCTGCCAAAATCCGAAAATTTGATAAGGTAACTTGCAAGTTGACTAAAAAAGATTCAATGTTTAGGAAAATAAATTACATAAATAATATTCATGTTTTACATGAAATGATAAAATTAAAATTGTTAATTCTAGACTTTATGCTTTGTTAAAGTGAATAAATCTCCAACATGTTTTGATTCACTTAATATATTTGTTTGGATGGTTTTGACATGAAAACTATACTTACAAAATATGAAGTGGGTTTACATGAATACATAAGTTATGTAAACAAGGATTGATTATTTTGTGTGCCATTAAGTGTTGAAAATCAATCCTTATCGAAACATGTTTCATGAAAATGGATGTTTGGCACTCCATTTGTTATGTATGTAATTGTTGTTGTATTCGGTAGTAATTGCCTCTATAAGACCCTTGTGTGGATGTTTGGTTGTATGATTCTATTTATTATTTATTCGGGATGAATGTAATAATTTATTAAACGACTTGCATGTCGCCTTTCTATTTATATTGTATTTGTAATAGTATAGAAAATAGAATAATTATTTTGTAAGATAATGCAACCAAGATTGAAATCAAGAAGACGATGTTCACAAGGCGGCCCATCCGAGCATATAATGGAGATGGCGGTTTTAGTGGGAGCCAATTCTCACACAAGGTTATGTCCCTAGTTAACCAAGTTTTTCCGTGTGTTGGCTCACCGGAAAACGCATAGGACTCGAGGCATACTACCGATAATTGCGTGTCATGATTATTATTGTTTTATTATTTGTCTATGCCATGCTAGCTAGAAAATGTTTAAAAAAAACAAAAGGGACAATAATCATATAAAACGGTTTGGTTAAAATTAGTTTAACAAACGCAACACGCAATACATAATTAGCAAATGTTTTAAAATGGTATAAACTACTTTTGCTAAAAGAAAACAAAAACCCGTTTTAAATGTAAACTTTACGCTATCCATGAGTAGTACACACATCCGAACCCTCTACCTGTTAGAGTTCGCGATACCCGAGAGTCTTGGGCCGGACTTTAATTAGGTGTTGGGAAGGGTGAGGTGAATTTCGCTATACCCGAGAGTCTTGGGCCGGATTTCACGTGTATCTATCACGGACGGTTTACAATCTGAAATCGTGGTTTGCGGCAAACCCGCCACGAGGAAGGATTAGCGTAGAAGGGATTAAACATGCAAAGTGAAATAATTGATTATCACTAAATCCCGCAGAACCTAAGAATTTCATAATGGATGAAATTGGTAATATAGTTACCTACCTAAATAGCTTATGGTTGGTGATCCGCGGTTAACCCGTCGTTAACATAAGTGAAATATGGATCTTAGCCTTGTTAATTATAATTGTTTGAATATTAAACACACTTGGGTAATTATCTTAACAAGGTTTAAACATATCAAACTAACTAATACAACTTACTTTAAAAATAAAAATATGACAGATGTCTGCAACAAACACAAATCCTACTCCGTCATCAATCACTAATTTCTACCTTAAAGGGCTCCTCGAAAAGGACAAGCTTACGGGCTTGAACTACATGGACTGGCTTCGCAACCTAAGAATTGCTCTTAGGATGGAAGGAAAGATCAGGGCAATTGAGGAACCCTTACCGGCAGAACCCGGATCGAGAGCTACTCAAGCGGCTAGGGACGAGTTTGAAAAACGGCGTTCTGAGTCTAATGAGGTAGCATGCTTGATGTTGGCGACCATGTCTCCAGAGCTCCAAAAGGGCATGGAGAGCTTAGGGTCGTATGACATGCTTAACCAACTCAAGGACATGTTCCAACAACAAGCAAAGCAAGAAAGATTTGACACCGTGAAAGCTCTCGTACCTTGCAAAATGGCAACGGGGAGTAGCGTTAGTGTCCATGTACTACAAATGAAAGGGTACATAGACCGGTTGGAGCACCTTGGTTTTTCCATAAGTCAGGAGCTTGCAACGGATTTTATCCTGAACTCGCTGACTAGTGCATATGAAGGATTCATTATGAACTATAATATGAATAATATGGAGAAAACAATCATGGAGCTCCATGGCATGTTGAAAACCGCTGAGGCTAACATGGCCAAAGCTAAACCCGCAACTACCATTCTAGCCATTCGTGAAGGTGGGATTAAGAAGAAGAAAAACAAAGCAAAGGGCAAGAACAAGGGTAAGGGTAAGGTGGGCACGTCCAACTTTAAACCTAAACCTAAGGGCATTGCTAACTCTTCTACTTCAAAGATCCCGCAAACCAAGTCTCCTGAAGAAGCAATATGCTTTCATTGTGGGGATAAAGGACATTGGAGGAGCAATTGTACTAAGTACTTGAAGGAACTTAATGAACTACGGGCTAAGGGAGTCGCCGTACCTTCAGGTTTGTTCATGATTGAACTAAACAATACTACTATTTCTAATTCCTGGGTATTGGACACGGGATGTGGTACTCACATTTGTACAAATGTGTAGGGACTCACAAGAAGTAGGAAGATGAAGACCCGGGAGCTTAATCTAATCATGGGAAATAAGAATGTTGCCTCTGTTGACATGATTGGAGAATACAAGCTTTCTTTTGATTCTGGTTTATGTATTGTTTTATCTAATGTTTGCTACAATGCCGAAATGGCAAGAAACATTATATCTTTTGATGCTTTATTTAATGATGCTTTTAATTTAGTTTTGATAATGGATCAATACTTGTTCACAAAAATGGGATGTTTTATTTCAAGGCTAGTCCTTGTAAAGGCATCTTAGAAACCACAGCAAAGCTAAATGATAGTTCAATCTACAATGTTGATTCATCCAAAGATGTTTTGGATAAAACGTATCTATGGCATTGTCGTTTAGGCCACATAAACAAGAAACGCATAGCCAAACTCCAGTCAGATGGAATTCTAGAATCATTTGATATAATATCATATGATGAATGCGAATCTTGCTTATCAGGAAAAATGACAAAGACACCTTTCACAGGAAACTGTGAACGGGCAAAGGATCATTGTACAAAACTTTAGCAAACAAAACAAAATTAACGAATTTTTAAAACTTTACAAAATCATACTCTTCCACGGATCATTGTACAAAACTTTAGCAAACAAAACAAAATTAACGAAATTAAACAAGAGAAGATTAGAATACAACCTTTGTAGCCTTTTGAAGATCGAATCTGAAAAAACCCAAAGAAGAGTTCCTCTAAACGGTAGACACCCAAAGTTCCAACCTTGTTTCAATCTATACCTTCTACTTAACGGATCTTTTCTTTTCCTTATTTCCACTAAAACCCGAACCCAATTATAAAGTATTTTGGTTACTTGAAAATGAGAAAGAGAAATAGCATTTTGTATGTGTGTTTTTGTATCTCAAGTTTTTTTTTTTTTTTTTCAATACCAAGATTTGGTATTATATAGAATTAAAATTGATACAATAATACATATAACACAAATATAAAGATTTGGAAAGATTTTGAAAGATTTGCAAAATCAAATCTTTATATAAAATAAAATTTACAAATCAAATCAAATCTTATTTATATCAAATAAAATCTTATATATTGTATAAAATATGATTATAGTACAAATCTTTATATAAAATATGATTTACAAATCAAATCAAATCTTATTTATATCAAATCAAATCTTATATATTATATAAAATATGATTATAGTACACACATAAAAAAAAACTTACTTAATTTATTAAACCATTAACTAATGATTAATAAATTAATTTCCGATTAAAAGGTATATCAAACAATTTACGATTTGCCTTTGTGTGTGACCGAATAGAATAAATGGATTTTTATTATTTAATGTCATGGGCATATCTTCGGAATATATATACCACGGTCAAACCACGGTCGAACCATAGCCAACCCGAGAACATATTTCCAACAGACTCCCACTTGCACTGACATTAATAATATTGGCTAGTCTTAAAGACACACCATGTGTAACAACTAGTCTGCTACGTTACACTCCTATATTTTGATTTATATCAATCATCCTTTTGTTTAAGATATCTATATGAACGTGTGACATGGTTAAGTGTCAATCATCATCATTCAAGATTATGTTTCCCGATAGAGATTTGTGGTGATCAAATAGACTGCTATTGCATCAATTCAGTCGTAGCATGGCCATGCATTTAATGCAGCACAAATCCACGAGGGGCCCAGAGATATCGCTTCAACTTGCTATGAGAAGAAGGAACAAATTGCTTCAACTGTATAGACATCCACTACATCCCATATTGTACCTGATATGTACCCTTATGACTGGCATTTACGCACATCGTTAAATACAGGTCAAAGTAGTATATAGTTTGTGTCAGGATTCCTCATACATATCTACTCTAGGATAAATGATATTACCATCTTAGAGCTTACTTGTGACTTAAAACCATGAAGTAGCATCTAAGTGTGGTCATTCCAGAACCTTGAATCAACTATCAAGTTCCTCATGAATGTAGTTTCATATAAGCCTATATTACTACACTTCATAGCAGCCTTAATTCAATTCTCTCTTCCTTAGAGAATGACCGACTGTGGAAGTTTATGAAATAATATTCATTGGAAGTTAAAACATGCAAAATGAAACATGGCAATATACAATGAAATGATCGCATCGTGCGTATAATATAATCTCAATATATTAATCATCAGATCAATTGCAACATATTTTATTGCCCAATGTTTAAAGTTTCAAACCTAACATAATAAATACAATCAAACTTTATCATCAATGACACGAATGCCAATAGACATGCTATGAGCATCATGCTTAGTCTGTGGCAAAGGCTTGGTGAAAGGATCAGCCAAGTTCTTAGTCGTGTCTACTCTACTTAATAATATGTCATTTTCTGCTACAAGTTGACGGATGTAATGGTACTTTCTGAGTATATGCCGTGTGCGCTTTTGTGACCTCGGTTCTTGAGCCAAGACAACCGCAGTCACATTGTCGCAGAAAATCTCAACAGGATCATGGATTGTAGGAACCACTCCTAGATCCCCGATGAATTTCTTTATCCACATGGCCTCTTTAGCGGCTTCATTTACCGCTATATACTCGGCTTTTTCGTAGAATCAGCAATAGTACTTTGCTTGCCACTTCTCCATGTGACGGCTCCACCGTTCAACATAAATACAAATCCTGATTGTGAAGAGCAATCATCTCTATCTGATTGGAAACTAGCGTCTGAGTATCCTTTGACGCTCAGCTCGTCATTCCCACCATAGACCAAGAACATCTCTTTGGTCCTCCTAAGATACTTTAGAATGTTCTTGACTGCTATCCAATGAGCGTCACCAGGATTGGCCTGATAACGACTAGTCATGCTTAGTGCATACGACACGTTAGGCCTAGTGCATATCATCGCATACATGATTGAACCTATAGCTGAAGCATATGGAGTACGACTCATGGTAGCTGATTCCAAGTCAGAATTAGGACATTGAGACTTGCTCAATATCATTCCAGGGTTCATAGGAACGCACCCTTTCTTAGAGTTATGCATACCGAATTTCTTCAGTATCTTATCTATATATGCACTTTGGTTTAGCCCAATTAATCTCCTTGATCTATCTCGATAGATCTTTATTCCCAAAATATATGATGCATCTCCTATGTCTTTCATGGAGAAACATTTCCCTCGCCAAGCTTTGACATCTTTCAGTGTCGGGATATCGTTTCCCATGAGTAATATGTCATCGACATATAGTACAAGGAAGACTACAACACTCCCACTAGAAATAACATAGACACGTGGCTCATCTTCGCCTCTAATAAAACCAAATTCTTTGATCTTCTCATTAAAGCAAAGATTCCAGGTACGAGAAGCTTGTTTAAGTCCATAAATGGACCTTTGAAGCTTGCACACACTATTAGGATACTTAGGATGTACATAACCCTCAGATTGTATCATAAACACATCCTCTGTTAGTTTACCATTAAGGAAAGCTGTTTTTACATCCATTTGCCATATCTCATAGTCATAAAATGCAGCTATGGCAAGAAGTATTCTAATGGATTTCAACATAGCTACTGGTGAAAAAGTTTCATCATAGTCTACACCATATTGTTGCGTGTAACCCTTAGCCACCAGTCTGGCTTTGAATGTGTGTACATTTCCATCCATATTGGTCTTCTTCTTGAAGACCCACTTACACCCAATAGTTTTAATACCTGGTATATGATCAATCAAGATCCAGACTTGATTATCATGCATGGATTGGATCTCATTGTCCATAGCCTCCTTCTATTTGGCAGACTCGGGGCCTGTCATTGCTTCCTGATAGGTAATAGGTTCATCAGAATCTATATTTTCTTCATCACCCTCAAATATGTGTAAACTATATTTCTTTGGTGTTCGACGCACTCTATCAGATCTACGTATGGGTGGTGGCTGTAGGTCAGTTTCTCTTTCAACTGCAGGCTCGTCGACCTCTTGAGGAGAATCGGTTCCAATATCGGTTTCCATGTCGGTTGATTCTTAAATTTCTTCAAGGTCAATTTTGCTCCCACTGGTTCCTTTCGATATGAGATCCTTTTCAAGGAAGACTCCCCTTCGAGACACAAAGACTTTGTTCTCAGTAGGGTTGTAAAACAAATATCCAAAAGAATCAGTCGGGTAACCAACAAATAAACACTTTTCAGATCTGGGTTCAAGTTTATCTTGAGCTTCACGACGAACGTAAGCCTCACAACCCCAGATTCTTAGATATGAGAGAGACACAGTTTTACCATGCCATATCTCATAAGATGTTTTGGAAACTTTCTTGGTTGGGATGAGGTTAAGGATCCTTGCGGTAGTTTGTAGGGCGTAACCCCAAAAACTGATTGGAAGCATTGTGCGGCTCATCATGGATCGAACCATATCAAGTAATGTTCAATTCCTCCTTTCAGCCACACCATTATGTTGTGGTGTTCTAGGAGGAGCTAATTGTGAGATTATCCCACAACCCCGTAGATGATCACGAAATTCATCATTAAGATATTCACCACCTCTATCAGATCGGAGAATCTTAATTCTTTTGTTCAGTTGATTTTCTACTTCGTTTTGGTATGCCTTGAATACTCCAAAAGTTTCAGATTTTTGTTTAATTAAATAAACATAGCCATATCTACTGAAGTCATCAGTAAATGTAACGAAGTATCTTTCCTTGTGTCCAGTAGGCGATCTGAACGGACCGCACACATCAGTGTGTACCAACCCCAACACAACCCTATCTACGTCAAAAGATATGATGAATCTATACCTACTCATTTCACCCTTTGGTGATAGCTTCACTCGTACTCTTCATATAATCAAATTGTTTTATCCATATCACTCAATGATGATAAAATTCTATTTATCAACTCATAATTGTAATAATAACATTCTAATTGTTAGCCGTGACGCCCTCTATCAAATTTCGGGGACGAAATTTCTTTAACGGGTAGGTACTGTGACGACCCGGAAATTTTCGAACAAATTTAAACTTGATCTTTATATGTTTTCGACACGATAAGCGAAGTCTGTAATGTTGAAATCTCAAAAACTTTGAATTATGTTCATATGACCAATTACCCGTCGACTGTTCTCGATGATTCATGAACCATTAAACGAGTATAATTATATATGTATATGTGTATATATATTATAACTTGAAACATAAAAAAAAAAATTAGATTTAATACTTTACATGATTGCATCTGTTTCAAAATGTTTATCGATGGAATTAGAAGATAAGATCAAATGATTAAATTATCAAATACATTGAATTATGATTACAAGTCTCTGTTGAGAGGTCCACTATGATTTGAGAAAATCTATTCCTTTTAACCATATTCGGAAAATGGTAAAGTGATTTACAAGTAAGAACAAAAGTGTCATTAACAAGGATTAGACAAAAGTTAGTGGAAGACTAAAGTTAATAAAAATGATTTAGTTACAAGTGTACAAAAATGTTTACGATATAATTAAACTTGATTAGTAAAATATCCACGTTTAAATAAAGTAAATTAGAATATTTGTGATTGAATATATAAATAACTTGCAATGTGTAATTAGACTGTGTTCATTAAAAATATATTGTTTTCAAATTAGTTAAGTACGCAGTAGTAACCCTCGCTTAGTGATATGATAGATATTTAAAACATTAATACATAAATGAATTGTATCTATTTAAGTTTTAAAATAAAAATGATACGTGTTATAATATTTTTCTAAACGAAATAAAAATTAACTTTGAAATATAAATGGTTTTGAAAAACTAAATGTTATTATTAAGTAAATATTTTAAGTACAAATTTATATTTCTAAATGAAAATATATGTATATATACATATTTGAACTTAGTCATAAAACATCCTGATTTAAACTAATATACTTGGGTAAAAAACGAGCCATTGATTTATAGAAGCAAATGAGCACAACGCTCAATTTTTATAAGTTACATTTATTATAAGATAATTTGTTGATGAGTAAGTCAAATTATTAATAAGGGTACACGCCGCGTAACGTAAAAGGCTAGTTTTCTAAACGTATGAAAATGCGTTCGAGAAACCAGAAAAGACACATGAGTCGAGTGACAACGTCCGTGTCGTTTGTATAAATATTACATTTTTACCATGAACGTAAATATAATATAATATATAAGTAATTATATAAATTAAATAAATATATAAAACCGCCGGTGCCTAAAATGAAATGGAAGACAGTTGGCAAGAAGGGCCATGCGATCGCATGGCCAACCTCCCTTGAACCCATGCAATCGCATGGCAAGTGGGGGAGGCTCAAGTGTATAAAGCTCAACGATCTGGTTCACTTATGCACACACATATACACGATATATTACTCCCTCTGTCTTTATTATTTATATTATAATTATTATTAGTATTATTATTATTATTATCAAGATTATTATTATAATTATTATTATTAATATTATACATAAAATACTACGACGAGGTTATGGGCAAATTATTTCAAACGTGTTTTTCGAATGGGATAGGGCTAAGGAAATTATAGGTTATAGCTATGGAGGTGATGGGTATGGTTCATGGGTATGCTTGTTAGGTCGATCTAATGTTTATCATCTCCGTTGCGTCTACGTACCTTTCTTTCAATATTGAATCTTAATATTGATACGTGAGCACTCATAAATTAACTTTTATATATTATTAGTGTATCCCTGACTAGTGCTCGAGTATTTAGTGTTGGGATTTAACAAGTTTGATAAGTCTTAAAACCTTTTAAGAATCATAATATTCGGAAGCGTGTAATTACCAATTAAACTTGTTTATCTTTAAACCATTTTAAAGTTAAACCCCATGGATCAAATTGTGAAATAATGCTTACTAATTAACAAGAAAGGAAGAGTGTTTTATACCTCCTTAAACTAAGTTTAAGGGCTGAAAATTGCTTGAATGATGATGAGGAAGATGATGAGACAAAGTACCAACACACCCTTGTATTGGCTAGACTTTAATCACCTTGAAACCTAGCTTCAAACCCACTTTCTTTGGCTAGTAAAATCGACCAGCAGCAGCAACATTTGAGCTGAAATGTTTGATGAAAATGATGGCTTAAAAGCTTCTAACTTGAAGCCTCAAGTGTAGTATACCCCAAGCTTTGAATACCAACACCACTCTTTGTGTAGTTAGGATTTTAGGACACTTAATTAGCAAGCTACTAAGCAAGAAAACCTCTCTTTTTACTCTCTTAATTTCGGCCAGCAAGGTCTAGGAGAAGAAGAAGAGAGTTTTTTAAGATTATCACAAGAATTAATGAGTCAATGCATGGTTAAAAGGCAAGCATGCTCATGGTAAGTTGTGTATTCATCAAATAACTAAAAGCTAGCATGTGGGATGTCATGGGGACTCCCATAAAACGTCCACCACTTGTGGATTATAAAAATCCATCAATTTTTTTTATTACACAACTTGTTATTCATAAACATGTAATAAAACACATGCATTTGTTAAGTTACTTACATTTTATAAACCCATTTATAAAATATAACACAACTTAATTATTTAAGCCTATAAATAATTAAATATAAATTATCCAAATAATTTATCTCCAGTGATAATACTTTAGAAAACCGATTTTCCAAAATTCAAGTGTCGCGTATTTATTTAACGATCCAATTGTTAAGATAAATACATATAAGGTGTTGGTTAGCTTGTTATTGGGTATGACCCGACTTGGATCATAACATATTAGCCACATTAATTTAATATGTCTCTCGGGCATATGAAATACCTTCAATCTCCCACTTGCACGAGAAACATAAGAAATTAATGCAAGTGACGGATACCACCTAACGACCGTCCATCACCCCCAATATGTTATGACTTTGTGCCATTCAATAACATCATCCCTTTCGAGTTCCTTACTCGAGCTGATATATAGGTGAATCTTTCATTATATCCTTTCGTCGTAGATGTCATGTTAAATCCAAGAGATACAGAGTGATCACTCTCTTATAGATTTAACTTTTCAGGCCTTAGACATCTGACTCTCAACGAATAAGAGGGACAAATTCCATCTTGACTACATACGTCCTAGATATACACTTTGTAATATACCTGAGTTCTTCCTTATGTACTACCATGTTTCAGAATAGCGAAGGAATGAATCAAGGCACAATACTTGGTGAATATCCGAACCCAATATGTATCTCAGGTCAGAGGATACAATGATATTCGCCTTTACTCAAGATTACATGTGATCAACCACAAAGGCTCTATACAGTAATTCTTGAGAGCGGGTCTTCCAATATTTGTTTCCCACAAATATCTATGAACCTTGGTTGCAACCTTGCCCCACATTCAACCTATGAAAGTATACCAATCCGAGTTCATAATAGTCTAAACCTCACACTTGTTCCCACAAATGTGATCGACTACGGAAATTTTGAATAATTGCTAATTCATGGATGAAATATGCAAAATAGGAACATAACTCAAATAAATTAACACCATAGTTATATTAATGAGTTTGAATAATTTCGTTCCGGTACAATGCTTAAAATAGATCATATCCAATCACTAGAATATCGAAGCCCTAATGCACAAACATGTCCCTCATGTTTTGGCCCATGTAAAAGCTTCGTGAGTGGATCCGCAACATTATGATCTGTATGAACTTTGCGAATACATATCTTTCCTTTTTCAACTTCATCCCTTATGTAGTTGAATCTCCGCTCAATGTGACGAGTCTTTTGATGGGCACGAGGTTCCTTGATTTGAGCAATCGCACCCTCGTTGTCACAAAAGATCTCAAGAGGGTCCTGAATGGAAGGGACCACTCCTAAGTCGTCGATGAATTTCTTCATCCATGCAGCTTCCTGAGCTGCCAGTGAGGCGACAATGTACTCCGACTCTGTAGTGGATAACGCAACAACCTCCTGTTTCGAACTCTTCCAAGAGACCGCACCACCATTTAACATGAAGACATAACCGGATTGTGATCGAGAGTCATCTCGATCAGTTTGGAAACTCGCATCCACGTAACCTTTTACAACGAGTTCCTCCTCACCAGACCCATATATTAGAAACATATCCTTAGTCCTCCTAAGGTATTTCAATATACTTTTAACAGCAATCCAATGACTGTTTCCTGGGTTATTCTGGTATCTACTTGTCAAGCTTAGAGCGCATGACACATCCGGTCTAGTACATATCATTGCATACATGATAGACCCAATAGCAGATGCGTATGGGACTTTCTTCATTTTCTCTTGTTCATCTTTCGTGGTGGGACACTGAGATGAACTGAGACTGGTTCCTCTTTGAATAGGTACCAAACCTTTCTTAGAGTTTTCCATCTTGAACCTTTTCAAGATTTTATCAATGTATGCACTTTGACTTAAACCTATCAATCTCTTGGATCTATTCCTATAGATCCCTATCCCCAATATGTATTGTGCATCTCCAAGATCCTTAATGGAGAAGCAACTCCTTAGCCAAGTTTTGACTCCTTGCATTGTGGTAATATCATTCCCAAATAATAATATATCATCCACATATAGTACAAGGAATATGATAGTGCTCCCACTAGCTTTCTTATATACACAAGCTTCATCACCATTTTTAATGAAGCCAAATTTCTCGGATTCCTCATTAAAACGATGATTCCACATTCTAGATGCTTGTTTCAATCCGTAGATTGACTTCTTTAACTTGCATACCCTTTTAGGATATTTTGGATCAACAAAACCTTCAGGCTGGACCATATAGACATCTTCCATAAGATATCCATTTAGGAAAGCGGTTTTGACATCCATTTGCCATATTTCATAGTCGTAGTGAGCAGCAATGGCAAATAATATCCTAATAGACTTTAGCATTGCCACTGGCGAGAAAGTTTCATCATAATCAACCCCTTGAGTTTGAGTGAAACCTTTTGCTACAAGTCTAGCTTTATATGTATCCAAGTTTCCATGTATGTCGGTTTTCTTCTTGAAAAGCCATTTGCAATCAACTAGCTTAGAGCTAGGAGGTTGCTCAACAAGTTCCCACACTTGGTTTTCATACATGGATTGCATCTCGGCGTCCATGGCATCCTGCCATTTATCTTTATCAATCCTTGATAAAGCATCTTGGTAGTTTGTCGGTTCATCCAAATCAACCGTATAACAACCATCTATGAGAAACCCATATCTCTCAGGAGGATTGCTAATCCTACCCGATCTACGAATGTCTTGTGTATTTTGATCATCCATTTGATCACTATCAACATTTTCATGTTGAGTGCTAGTGTTAACCAATTGTGTATCATCTACTTGATCTTGAACCTCTTCAAGATCTATCTTCCTTTCACTATTTCCTTCCATTAGGAACTTAGTTTCAAGGAATTCCGCCTTCCGAGCAACAAATACATTCTGCTCGGATGGATCATAGAAATAGTATCCCATATCATCCTTGGGATATCCTATGAAGATACACTTCGTGGATCGAGCATTCAACTTATTAGGGACGTAACGCTTAGGATAAGCTTCACATCCCCATACCTTTAAGTATGATAGAGATGGGGGTTTACCAAACCACATCTCGTGAGGAGTTCGTTCCACTTTCTTGGTTGGGGCCATATTTAAAATACGAGCCGCGGAGCTTAGACAATAACCCCAAAATGATAGAGGCAACGAGCTTCTTGCCATCATAGATCGAACCATATCCATTAGGGTTCGGTTCCTCCTTTCGGAAACTCCATTAAGTTGGGGTGTTCCGGGTGGAGTAAGTTGTGAGATAATCCCACAACTCCTAAGATGATCTTGGAAAGCATCGCTTAGGTATTCACCTCCTCTATCGGTACGAAGTACCTTAATTGTCTTGTTGAGTTGATTTTGTACTTCGTTTTGATATTCTTTGAATGCTTCAAACGTTTCGTCCTTGTGTCTTAATAAATAGACATATCCGAAACGACTAAAGTCATCAATGAAAGTAACAAAGTATCTTTCACCATTCCTAGTCATGGGTTTAAAGGGTCCACATACATCCGAATGTATTAATCCCAATAAATCTTTAGCCCTTTCATAAGTCCCTTTGAAAGGTGCTTTAGTCATCTTGCCTTGTAAACAAGATTCACATACATCAAACGAATCCATTTCATTTGATTTCAAAAGTCCATCCTTTTGAAGTGTATGCATTCGGTTCTTGTTTATGTGACCAAGGCGACAATTGCATAAATAGGAATCACTCAAATCCCTTTTGAGTTTCTTGGTGCTTGTATGGTACATTGAGCTACTAGATGATGTGTCATCATGAACCAATTCATAAATTCCATTTGAAGGTGAAGCCTTGAAATAGAATACATTATCCAAATAAATATGGATATCATCATTAACAAAATTAAGATAAAAACCACATTGTTTCAAACGGGAAATGGAAATAATGTTTCGACATAAATCGGGTGCATACAAAACATCTTTCAAAATAAGTTCCAAACCACTTGGAAGCTTTAACACAAAGTCTCCTTGAGCCTTCACTTGCACTTTGGCTCCATTACCCATGTAGAGACTTGATGTTCCCGTTTGCTTGCTACTTCTTTTGAACCCCTGCAATGAATTGCAAATGTGAGTTCCACATCCAGTGTCTAATACCCATGTATTAGAAGAAGTAATACTAAGCTCTATATATACCATATATATATTACCTGAGGTTTGCCCTGCATCCCTCTTGTCCTTCAACTCCTTAAGATAGACCGGACAGTTTCGTTTCCAATGACCCATTTCACCGCAACCGAAACATGGGTCTTCCTTTGGGTTTGCCTTCTCGGCTACCTTTTGCTTCTTAGCCTTGTTCTTGGTTGGGGTAACCATCTTCCCCTTCCCTTTGCCTTGATGGGCGGGTCCTTTCCTCTTAGCCACCTTTGGCTTAGAGGTGTTACCTTTGGATCCACCTTGATCGATTGCTAACACGGGTAAAGCCCTTTTACCCATGCTAGTTTCCGCCGTTCTAAGCATACCGTGAAGCTCACCTATGCTCTTATCCATCCCATTCATATTGTAATTAATTACAAATTGATCAAACCTTTTTGATAGGGAGTTAAGGATAAGATCGGTGGCTAACTCATTAGATATGTTTAGGTTAAGACGGTTAGCACGATCGATAAGGCTTTTCATCTTAAGTACATAAGATGAAACCGATTGGGTATCGTCCATACGACAAGCATGTAGCGCCCGAACCGTTTCGAAGCGTTCGACACGCGCTTGTTGGAGGAACATCTCCTTTAATTGCGTTATCATGTCGTATGCACTATGATGCTCGAAATCCTTTTGGAGTTCGGGTATCATAGTCCCAAGCATTAAGCATGAGACTTGAAGGGAGTCGTGGCAATACTTATCGTAAGAGGCCATTGCCTCCACATCATTCTCATCCGGTTGATCGGGAATGGGGTCCTCAAGCACATACATTTTATCCTCTTGTTTGAGGACAATCCGAAGATTGCGGAACCAATCCATAAAGTTTGTATGGTTGAGTTTGTCTTTCTCTAAGAGAGACCTTAATGATAGGTGGTTCAGGTTAAGTGGTGCGTTTGGAATGTTGTTGTTGTTATTGGCGGCCATCTACAAAATTAACAAAGTTCGTTTAAGTATCGATTTTAATTTAACATTCAATACCCTTTTAAAATTTTAATTGACTTATTAAATATTAGAATCCAACGGTAAATCAAATTTCGGTTAGGTGACCTTTATCCCGTTATTTGATTTAGCTAGGTAGTCATTATATGACAATTGCAATCCTTTTGCAACTTCTAAGTTATGGGATCATGCAATCCTTTTGCATGGCATATTTATCCCATCAACGCCTTTTTGTTCCTCATGCTTCGGTGACCCTAAGTTCATGATTCCCAAATCAAGTCGTCCCACTTGTGTAAACATGTAAATTCAACATACAAGTGGTTAGGTGACCTTTATCCCACAAGTGTGCGAAATTTATCTTATTGATATTAGTCCGCTCATGACGGTTAGGTGACCTTTATCCCGTCAAGAGTTTCTTAATATGTCTAAGTGTTTTCACAAAAGGATGGCGTTAAACTTGTTTAGCTTGTTTGTTAAAGGGATTTTGAGTTTTCGTTATTTCTAGTTTAGGAAAACTTTTGCACCATACACCAACATGCATTTAGTGTATGGTTTATTTGAAAATCCATTTTCATGTTTTGTAATTAAGCCAATTACTTGATATAAACCATTTTATATGTATGATCCTTATCATGTTCTTAATAACCATTTATTAAGGTTCTCGGTTGCCTTTTAAATTTAACCATTTAAATTGCCGTTTTGCATGTACTTAGCACGTCTAATTTAACCAATTAAAATGTCGTTTTGTTAGTTGTTATCTTGTGATTAATTGTATCAACCAAACATACAAAACAATAATCATACAAACAACCACATATGCAAAATAAGTATGTTCACAATCTAGCCATTTTGGTGGACATTTGTTTAGCCGAAAACAAATGTCACCGGGTAAGGGTTAATCATACAAAGTAGAAGATTACAATCTCCCACTTAACCTTGCATCCATATGCTCCTTGTGTTCTTGAAGTCTTCATGATCTTGTTCTTCATTTTTACAAAATATGTATCCTAATACATTTTTATCTAGAAAATGAAATACAACCTATTCTATTTTACATACCAAATGTAAAACAAATTACATAGCCAAAATAATAATTATTACATGCCAATTGAATGAATAAAATTACATACCAAATGAATATAACAAATCAACCAAATATAACATGCAATCAACACAAGGTCAAGGCTAGGATTGTGAACTTTAACATGCAACCAAAATTGACCAAAATGCAAGTTCCAAACCCTCTTGGAACCTCTTTCAAATTCGGCCAAGCTTACAAACCCACCCAAACCCATTTGTTTTTGCAATCTACATTCATGCATGTTAGTAGATTGCAAATGTAGTGGGTTTTAAACAACAATTCGAAGCATATTTCAACAACTTCGGCTCTAGATACCATTGTTGGGATTTAACAAGTTTGATAAGTCTTAAAACCTTTTAAGAATCATAATATTCGGAAGCGTGTAATTACCAATTAAACTTGTTTATCTTTAAACCATTTTAAAGTTAAACCCCATGGATCAAATTGTGAAATAATGCTTACTAATTAACAAGAAAGGAAGAGTGTTTTATACCTCCTTAAACTAAGTTTAAGGGCTGAAAATTGCTTGAATGATGATGAGGAAGATGATGAGACAAAGTACCAACACACCCTTGTATTGGCTAGACTTTAATCACCTTGAAACCTAGCTTCAAACCCACTTTCTTTGGCTAGTAAAATCGACCAGCAGCAGCAACATTTGAGCTGAAATGTTTGATGAAAATGATGGCTTAAAAGCTTCTAACTTGAAGCCTCAAGTGTAGTATACCCCAAGCTTTGAATACCAACACCACTCTTTGTGTAGTTAGGATTTTAGGACACTTAATTAGCAAGCTACTAAGCAAGAAAACCTCTCTTTTTACTCTCTTAATTTCGGCCAGCAAGGTCTAGGAGAAGAAGAAGAGAGTTTTTTAAGATTATCACAAGAATTAATGAGTCAATGCATGGTTAAAAGGCAAGCATGCTCATGGTAAGTTGTGTATTCATCAAATAACTAAAAGCTAGCATGTGGGATGTCATGGGGACTCCCATAAAACGTCCACCACTTGTGGATTATAAAAATCCATCAATTTTTTTTATTACACAACTTGTTATTCATAAACATGTAATAAAACACATGCATTTGTTAAGTTACTTACATTTTATAAACCCATTTATAAAATATAACACAACTTAATTATTTAAGCCTATAAATAATTAAATATAAATTATCCAAATAATTTATCTCCAGTGATAATACTTTAGAAAACCGATTTTCCAAAATTCAAGTGTCGCGTATTTATTTAACGATCCAATTGTTAAGATAAATACATATAAGGTGTTGGTTAGATTGTTATTGGGTATGACCCAACTTGGATCATAACATACTAGCCACATTAATTTAATATGTCTCTCGGGCATATGAAATACCTTCATTTAGGATTATACATGCTTGTAGTTTTGATATTGTCGTTAGATAGGTTATGTTGAATCTTGAATTAGTTACATATACGGTTGAGATAAGATATAAGATATGCATGTCGTTGGAAAGCTAGCGAAAAATTAAGAACTTTTAATTTAGATATCGAATGGTTTCGATGAACGGATTAGAAGTTATAGTGAACTGAATTTTTATATTATTATTGAAAATGATTATTATTATCGTCGTTATTATCGTTTTTATAGTTTTTATCTAATTATTATTATTATCATTATTATCATTATTATCATTATTATTATTATTATTATTATTATTATTATTATTATTATTATTATTATTATTATTATTATTATTATTATTATCAATATTATCAATATTATCAATAAGTAGTATTATCATTAAAAATTGTTATTTTTATTATTATCGTTATTATCGTGAAAGTTATAATTAGTATTATCATTAATATTATTATAATATTTATTATCATTAGTATTATTATAACTAAAAATTAATATTAGTAACACCTAATTATTATGATTACTATTATTATCATTAACACGAATGCGAAATAAAAGATGATTAAAAGCTATTAAACAAACCGATTAGGAAATAATGAGTATGAGTATCATGATGAAATTTAAATTATTGTAAAATATTTATTTAGATAAAATTATCATTTTTCATTATTTTTATCACTATTATTATTAAAAGTATTATTAATATTAAAACTATCATTTTTACAAAATTATTATTTTAATAGGAATATCATTGTTAATATAAAATTTCATTATTTTTATTAATATGAATTACCATTTTATCATAATATCATTTTAGCAAATATAAATATTGTTATTATTATTAATAGAATAATAATAATTATTATTACAAAATAATATAACTTTTACTTACTATTATTATTATCGATAATATTTTATCAAATAAATATGTAATACAAAGATATTTTACTACGTGTAACATAATTACATTAATACTACCTATCATATTATTTTTATGATGTTAAATGAACTTTATAAATTTTATTACTTAAGATATATAAAAGTATATTTTATATAAAATTTTATTTATTAATAAATGAATTATATTATTTACTCTAATAGATCTTTTAAAAATATTTAAAATATAAAAATGACGATATTTAAACTATATATTAAATATTAATTATGTATAGATTTTGGAAATCATTTTGAGTCAAATTTACTTTTGTTGACCTTTGCATATTAGTCTCGAGTATTAGGATTGTGATACACTATGACTTGACCTAATTTGTTAGACAAATATTAACCAACACATAAATATATATAATTAATTTAGGTTCGTGAATCTGAGGCCAACCTTGCACTTGTTCAATGACGTTATATGTATTTTTACTACGAAATACAGTATGGTGAGTTTCATTTGCCTTTTTACCCTTTATATTTTTGGACTGAGAATACATGCGAATTTTTATAAATGTTTTACGAAATAGACACAAGTAATTGAAACTACATTATATGGTTGAATGATCGAAGCCGAATATACCCCTTTTGCTTGGTAGCCTAAGAATTAGGGAATATCACTAATTTTGAGAATTAGTGCACCCTTAATTGATGCGAATCCTAAAGATCGATCTATCGGGCCTAACCAACCCCATCCAAAGTACCAGATGCTTTAGTACTTCGAGTTTTTATATCATGTCCGATGGATGTCCCGGAATGATGGGGATATTCTTATATGCATCTTGTTAATGTCGGTTACCAGGTGTTCAATCCATATGAATGATTTTTGTCTCTATGCATGGGACATATATATATGAGAAATGGAAATGAAATTCTTGTGGTCTATTAAAATGATGGAAATGAATGATTATGATAAACTAATGAACTCACCAACCTTTTGGTTGACACTTTAAAGCATGTTTATTCTCAGGTATTAAAGAAATCCTCCGCTGTGCATTAGCTCATTTTAAAGATATTACTTGGAATCATTCATGGCATATTTCAAAAGACGTTGCATTCAAGTCGTTGAGTTCAGTAAAGATTATGATTAAGTAAATGACAGATTAGATCAATTATAGATGGATATTACGAAATGGTATGCATGCCTGTCAACTTTCGATGTAATGAAAGATTGTCTTTTAAAACGAATGCAATGTTTGTAAAATGTATCATATAGAGATCAAATAACTCGCGATATAATCATATGTTATTGTATTCATTCTTATAGATTAGGACGAGTCTTTACACCAAAAGCCACAGTCCTTCTTTCAAATTATGAAAATGTAGTAACTACTTCCTACATTTTCTTAAAAATAGCATAAAAGCTAGATGCGTGGGAAGTGGGGTCCAAGGACTTAAAATAAACCAAGTGTTTAAAGTTTCAAACTTTAACACTTTAGGGTGATCAAGTCCACCCATTTAAGAAAGTCAAGTCTTCCGAGTTGCGATCTACTTGGAATTGGGATCTTTCTAATCCATGTCATTTTATACTAAGCATCCTTTCATGATGTGATGGTTGAGCGGTCATTATTTGACACGATCATTTGTATTCAAAAGGAAACAAAAGTGTCGGTGTTTAGAAAGAAAACAAGGTACTTTGACATAATTTTATGTATTTCAGGTTTTTGGAAGTTGGAGCAAAAAGATGACTAAAAAGGAAAATGTGTGGCTGAAAAAGTAAAGACCGCAATTTGCGGCTTGCCTATCGCAAATGGCGGTGGGTGCTATTTTTCACTCAGAACAATTTTGGCCGTAAAATTGCGGTGCAAAATTGCGGCAAGAGCAGAAGTGACCGCAAATTGTGGTCCCTATACTGCAATTTGCGAGGGTGTTGTTTTTTTATTCTGAATTTGAGGGGTTTTGGCTTGGGGGTTAAGTCACTAATCTCCTATAAATATAAACCCCAAGAGCTACGATTTACAGACTTTCTACCTCAGTTTTCAGAGCTCTAAACACACACAAAAACATAACAAAACATCATCAATTAAGGATTCAAGTCAAGATCAAGGAAGTGTTCTTCATACAATTTCAAGAATTCATCATGTTCATCATCTTCAACATGAGTGGCTAGTTTCTTTACTTTATTCCTTTCATGAACAATTAGTATATGTAATATCATTCAAGTTTTGTGTAATTTGCAATATTATGATACTTAAGTCTTTTGTATTATGAGAATTTTGAATTGACCAAGTTTTATTGAATGCAAGTTGATTATTGCAAGACCATTATTGTTTCTTAACATTTTGTGCCGAATCCATCTTAGTGTTAATTAGTTAAGGACTAAGACAAGTGTTTAAGCGTCATAATTGTACCCTAAGATAATCACTTTAGGAGACTCAATAGTTCTTGTCTATGAGATTTGAGTAAAACTTGGTAGCACATGACTTGTTTGATGTATACATTTCTAATTGGGATTGAAAAGGAGTAAAGACATTTTAATCATTGTTTACAAATTTTGTTCTTTGCTTAGTTATTTACATTTTATACTTAAATTCACCATTGCTTAGTTTTATTGTTCAAGTAGTCTTTCATTTAGTTAATCTTAGTTAATTACAAAACCCAATCCTGAGAATTGCTTGGTTTTAACCACTACTTCCCGTAGAACGAATCCTATTTACCCTAGCTAAGTTTCAGTAATTAGATCATTTTTGGTTGGCCCTTCGACACAGATCAATGGTATCCAGGGGAGAGTAAGTCTCGAACTTTCAACCTGAAAATAGGATTGGTAGGGCAAATTCAATCCCTTGTGGCCTTCCCATCGTACTCCTTTAACACCAGAGTGCTTTTGTTAGGGTTTGTCACTTGCCCCGTGCCGTTGTTTATTACCAAATTGACCGTGGAAGGCACCTAAACAATCATCAAAGGCAATTGTCTTCCCATCACTATCGAACCGGATAGTTTGTTTACGGGGTTGGCAATTGCTCGTGCAGTTATCCCAAAACCGGGATGGCTTTGAAAGCACCTAGCCTTAAAAACCTAAATTTCAAAAAACTTGTCTTGTGTAAAAACTTGACTTGTTTTCCCGTTCTAAAAATGAAAAAATGTTTTTCAAAGGCCCTGTTTTCTATAAGGCCAAAATTTATGAATGATCCCACTATTTTAAGGTTCTTGATGCCGAGTGTGAAGCGTTTGGGTAATCCTAGATTTGATGATGAGGAGATGGATGATGGAAACATTTTGGTCGGTTATGTTGATTTGGGCTTAATTGATGTACTTCTAGAAGGTTAACCTTAAAAGATTAATACTTGAATTATTTTGGTTAAGGTTAAGCTTATTTTGATGTTATGATATTGGAGCTTCTAGAAGTAGATGTTTGGTATAAATTGAATGTTTGATTATAAATTTGTGAAGATTTAGTGTTGAGCTTGAATTTGATTGTTTGAGTTGATGATTGTTGAGGAATTGAAGAATTTGGTACTTGTGAAGTTTCAAAAAGTTGATTTGTGAAAATACTACTAGACAATTATCACACAAATAGACAACTAGTCCTAATTATATACTAAAGCTAATAGCAAGTCCAAGTTCGTTTCACGGAGAGCGATTTAATTGAGATTCCGAAAACACTAATGATTATCTTAAGTTGATTGGGGAATTTTAAAGAAAGTTTTGATTAAACTAGTATTAGCATAAGAGAGATTAACAAATAAGAGAAAACGTATCTACTCGGTTGATTCACTCTTTGACATGGATTTGCCTTTTACACTTAGTTAAATATCAATGTCCAAAACATATGATTTCATTCCGATTCGTCAATCTTCATAAAATCTCAATCAATTAAAGTTCATTAACTAACGTAGACTCACTTTAAAAGATTAAAAATATGTTGAGTGAAATCTTTGAGACTTGCATAGCGTGCGTACGTATCGTTTACTAATACATAGTGTCCCACTTTAGTTACTCGATTGTGTATTACACAGAATGGATATGTGTACTAACACAACAGTTGTATACGCAGCAGAGACTAAATACATAGACAAAATGGCTGCGCTAGGTAGCTTGTTATATTACATGTGTGGTTGTTCTAGATCGTTTCTTGTTTTGGTGATCATAGGATTCTTTTGTCTTCGGTTTGTTGAAAGAGTTCTCTTTTATTAGATATATTGGTTTTTTGGTTATCTCCTCTTTTTTTGATGTTGCTGGGATAGGCGTCGAAGTGCTGCTGATATTTTTGCGAGATTGTTTGTATGTGAAAATAGAATGTATATAATAATCAAGGTTGAAAAAGACGTGAGACGGGGCCGAAACGTTAGCGACCGAACGTCGCAACGGAAAAAACGGGGTCGAAACGGATGTTGACTAACGTTGACTTATATATATATATATATATATATATATATATATATATATATATATATATATATATACATATATATATATATACATATACATATATAAAGTTGACCGTTTTTTCCATTTTTTCCTGTCTTTGACCGGTTTTTCCGTCTTTGACCATTTTTACCGTTTTTACCGTTTTTTTAGCGTTGTTGACCGTTTTTTGAGCGTTGACCGTCTTTTTTGCCGTTTCAAGGCCCGTTGCAACGATACTAAGGCAAATCCGTTGCGGCGTACCTTGCGGCGCCCGTTTCGGCTATTTTTTACAACACTGATAATAATTGAGAACAACGAGGTTTTAAATCCAAAATAAAAGTGTGGTCCAAACGACAACAATGGGGTTTTATACCCAATATAAAATTGGGTTATCTAACAATGGATTATTATTTTCAAAATAAAATTGGGTTATTGTTATAAAAGTAATAATTGGATGATAATTTTATTATTATTATTATAGATATTGCATAGTATATTTTTTGAGTATAAATAGGTGTGTTGAGTTAGAGTTTATGGTATGTATTTTTTTGGTTAACAAAAACACTCTCTCTCTCTAGATTCCAAATGCCACCAAACTCTCATTATACATTTTTCTATAAATAAAAAACCAATTACTCATACCTTTTGTTCAACCTTTGTTTTCTCAGTTTTACAGTATCTCTATCTCTATATACCTTCTACAGTCAAGAACCACTAAAGGTAGTTATAAGCCTACTGAATTATAACACGTTATCAGCACGAAAAGCTTAGTGTAATTAAAAGATATCTCAAACGATCACGAATCACTAATCAAGGTATGAAATTATTAATAATTTTCAGACTCGAATATATCAAATTTTGGACTACTAACATTTATATTTATGTTATTTAAGTTATATATGGTCGGTTATACCACCTGAATTATATTTCTGTAATCTAACTTTTACTAACTTCACTAACATTTATATTTATGTTATTTAAGTTATATATGGTCGGTTATACCACCTGAATTATATTTCTGTAATCTAACTTTTACTAACTTCACTAACATTTATATTTATGTTATTTAAGTTATATATGGTCGGTTATACCACCTGAATTATATTTTCTGTAATCTAACTCTTATTAACTTCACTAACATTTATATTTATGTTAATAAGACCTCATGATTGTACGCAACACGTCATTTGACAACACGGTACTTTATGTACGCAACACGTCATTTGACAACACGGTACCATGGGTCGAGATTAATTCCGATCAATACGAATACGACGGGGTCTTTATATGTTATCTAACATTTATGATTACTTATGCAATTAATCATTATTTATTTCATGCATACTAATGTTTATTCTTAAATTTATAATTTTAAAAGTTAAAATAAAAAAAATAGTTTGTATTTTTATTAAAAGTAAATCTTAAAAGTTAAAATAAGAAAAAGTAGTTTGTATTTTTATTAAAAGTAAATCTTAAAAGTTAAAATACAAAAAGTAGTTTGTATTTTTATTAAAAGTAAATCTTAAAAGTTAAAATAAGAAAAAGTAGTTTGTATTTTTATTAAAAGTATATCTTAAAAGTTAAAGTAAGAAAAAAAAGGGGATGGTAAAATGGAATAGTTTTTTTGTCAAAAATGAAGTATTGAAAATGAAGTGGTCTCCTTCTATAACTAAAAAAAAATATATACTTTTATCAAATGAATTTTTTTGTGGCCGACAATTTCAAACACGAGTCTGTGTTTAGTTTATCAAGAATATCTCTTGCTTTGGTGAAAGGTCACGATCACGATATCAGGTGTTGTGAAAGAATTAAAAAATTGGTCAAGTGGCCTTTTAAAAACTAGAAAAAAAATTTAAACAAAAAGTTTTTTTTATATATTTATAATTTACGGGTAACGTAAAAAAAAAGGAAGTTTTTTTTTAAAAAAAAAAAAAAAACAAAGAAAGTGTTTAAATGAGTTTTACAGAAAGGGGGAAAGCAAAGTAAAAAAAAAAAACTTTTTTCCAAACAAAGGTAAATGAAAGTAGGACTTAATACAAGAAAAAAGTAAACATCTCCTAGACGTGATAAAATCTATCAATGATAAGTATTAGACTTGATGAGCTAAATGTGACAAAAATGTTTCAACATGTCTTATGTTAATTTTCTAAAATAAGTTATTATTATTCCGAGTTTAACACATATACATATGTTAATTAAAAACAACCTTTTTGTTCTTATGTAGTGTTGGGTTGCAATTTTGGTTGTATGCCATAATTCCATCCAGTAGAGTGACAATAGAAAACTTTTGATGATAATCAATAAAAAACTTTTTTCCAAACTTGTCAAATGTTTTGTTAAAAACGTGACCGTTGAAAAAAGGAGGTTGAATAATAAAACTTAAAAAACAAATTATTTTTTTTAAGAGTGTGCATCAAAATGGCCCGTTTAATAATGGGGAGTAAAAATATAGTCAAATTGTTTCAACGAACAAGGGTTCAATTGGATGTCTCTTAAAAAAAATCCGCGGGTACGGGTGATGGATCCAATGGATCCGCATCCACGACCCGCGGGTGCTATCCCTAATTGTGACAAGTACAAATCAACTAAAAGTCTAAAAAATAAATGCTCTTATAGGGACCAAATGTTCACAATAATTGCCTAAGCTAGATATGAAACAAATAGTTCATAAAAAAAAAAGGTCGTTGTGCGTTTTCGGGATGATAGCCGAAATACACTTACAAAAGTAGGTCAGCCGTCAATTCTTTATGGCCATATCAACGTAGATCAATAAAATCATTTATGGTTTTGATAAAAGATTAATTAAAAATTAATTTTTTTTTTGGTCTTGGATTCTCGGTAACAAAAGCAAAGGTTGTTTTTGGTTGCCACAACAAACAAGACAGAGGTTGTTGACTTTTGTTGTTAAACATGGCACAAGTGAACAATAACAATAGATTATTGTTTTTGAAAAGAATAATGATGCGTTAATTTTATTGTATAAAATAAAATTAAAGAAAATGGTTTTCATTGATGACTATGAACAAACGCAAACAAAGTGTTTGTGGTATTTGGTGATTAAAAAAAAGTTCATCTAAAGCTTCTACTGAAAATAATATGCATCTAAAGCTTCTACTGAAAATTAATGTGCAAGGTACAACGTATAACTATATGGTCAAATTCATTTGAGCCTTCGGAGTCACAAGTATATGATGTATATTTATATTACTCAATTAACAAAATAGTAAATCTAAATTAATTCATATGAATAGTAAAACGAAATTAATTAATTTACTATTCACATAAAAAAGCGCATATGATAAAAAGCGCATCGCATATGATAAGCGCATATGATAAAAAGCGAATATGATGAAAAGCACAATGCATATGATGAAAATCGCATATGATTAAAAGCGCATATGGTGAAAAACACAGCGCATATGATTAAAAGCGTATATGGTGAAAAGGATATATGATAAAAAAAAAAACACATATGGTGATTTATAAAATAAAAAAAAAACACATATGGTGATTAATGGAAAGCACATATGGTGATTAATGAAAAGTATATTGTGAAAAAGAATCACAAATGTTTCTTGAAAGAATTCAAGGTAAGATATATGAACCAATTCATCCATCATGTGAACCATTTTGATATTTCATGGTTCTAATAGACGCATCTAGCGGATGGTCTCATATTTGTATGTTATCAAGCCGTAATATGGCATTTGCAAAGTTTCTTGCACAAATTATTAAATTGAGAACACATTATTCTGATTACACCATTAAAAGGATGAGACTTGATAATGCTGGTGAGTTAACATCTCAAGCATTTAATGATCATTATATATCTACAGGGATTGTTGTTGAACATCCAGTTGCTCATGTGCATACACAAAATTGGTTTAGCTGAATCAATAGATAAACGCTTACAGCTAATAACTAGACAATTGATAATGAGTACAAATCTCTCAATATTTATATGTGGACATGTAAATTTACATGCTGCGACATTAATTCGCATTATACCATGTGGAAGTCGTAAATATTTTCACTTAATACTTGATTTTGGCCAAGAGCCAAATATTTTCTACCTTAAAACATTGGTTGTGCAGTGTATGTTTCAATTGTATCACCACAACACAATAAAATGGTTCTTCAAAGAAAGATGATAATATATTTTGGATATAAAACATCTTCAATCATAAGATATATTGAACCCATGATGGGTGATGTTTTTACAGCACGTTTTGCTGATTGTCATTTTAATAAAACATTGTTCCCTAGATTAGGGGGAAAAATAAAAATAAAAAATAAAATGATGCTTCATGATGTGAACATCAATTAAGGTATATTGAACTCGCACAAAAAAATGTGAAACGAAAGTTCAAAAATAATGCATATGCAAGAACTTGCAAATTAATTACTTTATGCATTTACAGATATAAAAAGGTGACTAAATCATATATACCAGCGATAAATGCTCCAGCTCGAACTGAAATTCCAAAAGCTGGCAATAATGTCACTGTTGAGTCTTTGCCACGCATCAAACGTGGAAGATCAATTGGTTCCGAAGATAAAAATCCTCGAAAAAGAAAATCAGCTGATAATGAGGTAAGAGAAAGTGTTCAAGAAGAACCACAAATCAATATTCCTTCTGCAGAGGATATTGATAAATGTAAATACTAAAATTGCGATAAATTATGCAATATTATGGAACCGAAATGAAACTAAAATCTCTATGAGATATTTTCATATAATGTTACAATGACATCATGAATAAAGATGATGATCTGGAACTAAAATCTGTCATTGAATATACAAAATGGACATGATTGAGCTCAATGGAAAGGAGCAATAAGAGCTGAATTAGAATCGCTCGATAAAAGAAAAGTTTTCGGATCAATCGTTATCACTTTTAAAGATGTGAAACGTATGGGATACAAATGAATTTTTATCCGAAAAGAAATGTGCAAATGAAGTTACAAGGCAAAACTAGACTTGTAACTCAATATTTCCCACAAAGACCAGAAATGAATTAGGAGGAAAAATTATCCTCCTGTAATGGATACAATTACTTATTAGATACTTAATCAACCTGGTAGTTATTTAAATGCATCTCATGAATGTTGTTACTACTTATCTGTATGGATCACTTAATAGTGATATATATGAATATACCTAAAGGGTTAAGGTATCATAAGCATCTAATGTAAAACTCAAGGGAATATATTCCATTAAATCACAAAGATTTCTAAGTGGGTTTATACAAACGGGACGTATGTGGTATAACCGATTAAATGACTACTTGATAAAAAAAGGGTATAAATATCAACTTATTTTGCACGTATGTTTATGTCAATGTTCTTAACATCATATGAACAAATAAAGAGATCTATGAAATCATTCAACTTCTAAAGAATTATTTTGAAATGAAAGATCTTGAAAAAACCAAGTATTACCTTGGATTGCAAATTGAGCATATGCCTAATGGTTTACTTGTACATCAAACAACTTATACCGAAAAGATTTTAAAACATTTTTTTTTAAAGACAAACTCATTGTTGTTAGATCACTCAATATTGACACTGATCTATTTCATCCCTGCGAAGATCATGAAAATTTTAACAGATCGGAAGTTCTATATTTTAGTGCAATTGAGGTTCTTATGTATCTTATAGATTATACAAGATCTGAAATTTCTTTTGCAGTTAATTTGTTGACAAGGTTCAGCTCAGCCCCTACCAAAAGACATTGGAATGGGATCAAACAAATAGTTTGATGCCTTCGGGGAACTACTGATTTATAATTATTTTATTCTAACGAATCAAAACAAGATTTGGTTGGTTATGCAGATGCAGGTTATTTATCTGATCCACATAAAGCTAAATCTCAAAATGGATATGTATTCCTAAATGGAGATACCGCAATATCATGGCGTTCTAAAAAACAAACACTTGTTGCAACATCATCAAATCATGCCGAAGTAATTGCATTACATGAAGCCAGTCGGGAATGTTTTTGGTTGAGATCAATGACACAACTCATTACTGATTTTTGTGGACTAGAACGCAATAAAAGTTCAACAACTATCTATGAAGATAATGTAGCTTGCATAACACAGATGAAAGAAGGGTATATCAAAAGTGACCGAACAAAACACATACCCCCTAGATTTTTCTCATACACTCAAAATCTCATTAAGGACAACCAGATTGAAATGAGATATGTTCAGTCCAGCAAAAACTCTGCTGACCTTTTCAGCAAAGCACTTCCAACTGCTATTTTCAGAACACACGTTCATAATATTGGCATGAGGCATGTTCAGAAGATGTAATAACTCAGGCGTTGCCTACTTGAGGGGGAGTCAACTCTATGCTGCACTCTTTTTCCCTTAGCTAAAGTTTTATCCCAAAGGGTTTTCTTTAGCAAGGTTTTTAACGAGGCAGTACTAGTTATTCACTAATAAAATTATCATCCAAGGGGGAGTGTTATAAAAGTAATAATTGGATGATAATTTTATTATTATTATAGATATTGCATAGTATATTTTTTGAGTATAAATAGGTGTGTTGAGTTAGAGTTTATGGTATGTATTTTTTTGGTTAACAAAAACACTCTCTCTCTCTAGATTCCAAATGCCACCAAACTCTCATTATACATTTTTCTATAAATAAAAAACCAATTACTCATACCTTTTGTTCAACCTTTGTTTTCTCAGTTTTACAGTATCTCTATCTCTATATACCTTCTACAGTCAAGAACCACTACAGTCAAGAACCACTAAAGATAGTTATAAGCCTACTGAATTATAACAGTTATCTATTTCTCTTGTTAATTATTGGAATGAAACTCCATAACCCGATTGATAAATGTTGTTGTTTAATAGGGACTATTGTTTTGTTAAATATTGGGATCCATGGTTCGAGCAACCCACCCCCCAACACACCCCACCCCACCCAATTCTACATTCCTTTTAACGTCCCCCCCCCCCCCCCCCACCACACACACACACACACACATGCATGCATACATACATGTATATATATATATATATATATATATATATATATATATATATATATATATATATATATATATATGCATGTGTGTGTAAATAACCGTGCAAAATCAGTTGAGTTTGTCAAATGATTACGGAGTATTTTTCAGAGCTAATATTTTCAATAAAATGATAATATATATAAAATTACTTAATTGATAATAATTTATAAAGTAGTTAGTATATGTATCACGTGCATTACACAGTAGTTAAAAAATAGTTAAAAATTACTTGCAAATTTGAATTTTTAAAACAGTTTCAATTGTGAGCCGTCACCTACCTTTATACCTTTATATAACATAAATTATTTAGATTTTAAGAGTCCGTGATGTTGACAAATTTTAGAAGTAATTTTCAATTTTTTCAAACAATTATTCTTTTGAGTTTAGAAACCCGTGATTTTGACAAATTTTAAAAGTGATTTTGATAGTGTTAATAACTTAACGGCTAATTTTTTTTATTTCTCTTAATATCTTTGTAATTATTTATATATATAAAATATAAATAATTTACTAAATGCTACTATGTTTATATTTTTAATTGTTCAAGTCCAAAATCATTTGTCTTTTAAATACGACTACAACTATAACAAAGTTAAGTTGAGAAAAAAAAAAGTTCACTTCCTCTAACGACTGAATTTCTCGGCCGATCTATGGAGATATACATTACATTAAAATTGACTATAGAAAAAAGTATAGAGTATGTAGATTATATATTCGTGATATATCCTACTTTTATTATTTAATTAGCGTCAAACAGGAAGGACGCATTCACTAATTGAAGTTAGTTAATTTGTGTAAAAAGACTCATAATTCACTAATTGATGTCATGGCTCGATTTGAATAATTGATATTGATATATTACTGATAATATAATCAAATTAATAATTAATAATTTATTAAAGTATTTTTATGTATTATTTTTGAGATAAACGTATCACTATTTTCTTAGTTTATCAATGTAAACGGTTTTGTAAGAGATTGGTAATGCCATTATATATATATATATATATATATATATATATATATATATATATATATATATATATATATATATATATATAGTGTGTGTGTGTGTGACGCCCCGTACAAAACTATCGTGTACGGATCATCAACAACATGATCATTACAAGGTCAAAAAATATATGCTGTTTAAAAATCAGTTTTGCATTAATGAAAAGATACCATCAAAAGTTTTACAAAAGATAACGTGCTTCTACGAATAGAAAGCATAAATATAAGTACGTGACACAAAGGTCATTACAAAGCCAGTATTCAAAAATAACATAAGTTGTGAATGCAAGATAAAAGTTACATGATTGAGACATCTCTAAACAATGCAGCGGAAGTCTAACACAACAGTCTATTATGGCGGAAGCAATAAGCGTCTAAGCACCTGAGAAAAACATGATAAAAAGTCAACACGAATGTTGGTGAGCTATAGTTTTTGTAAACAACAATGTAATGTAGGCAACGAGATTTCGTTCTCAAAATAGTATGAAAAGTATATGCTTATCCATGGGCACCCGGTAACTAAGTTAACGTAAAAATAATATATTACCCCCTAAAAGTACACTTGGCGAGTGCGTATGTTCTCGAAGTATTAAACACCCGTTAAATGCTAGCGCGACTAGCCCGAGTGGGGATGTCAAACCCTATGGATCCATATATAAGATTCGCGTCTATCGGTTCAAAAACCAATAGTTAAACGTTACCGTGCTAAGGGAAAAGTTTATGCCGTTATATTACCCACACATATATAAAATTTAAGTACTCGTGTCAAGTAAGTAAAACATAAAAAGCGCATGTATTCTCAGTCCCAAAAATAGTAAAGTAGAAAGGGAGCTACAACTCACAGTGATAAATGCAGTAAAAGTCGATATGAAAAGTATGCAAGTAGTAAGTCGGTCCGAAAGGTCCTCAACCTAAGTCAATGATTGCTAAGTCAGTATATTGTCCTAAAAGGTTGTAAAGTAAATAAATTAAGTCTTAAGTATCATCATCATCATCATCATCAGTCGTAAAAGATAAAGTAAGTTTTCAACAAGAATAGAGATCGAAACAAAAGGCTGACTTCGGACAGCTTCTACGACCTCTATACAAACCGAAAAGACGCGTGGTCAGTGGCCAAGGCTCCGTATGTGAGTCCTCGTACCGCTATCCAATTTTTAGATCCTAACTCGATGTCGTTTGACCGTGGCGACGGTTCAAGTGCGAGTAGGTCAGAATTTTTAGCACGTCGTTACAAAGGCGTAGTGATTTTCGGAAGGCTATAAATCCTAACTGTATATCGGATTTAGGCGAGTCTTAAACGAAAAGTAATCTAATCGAAACGAAATATCTGAAAATCAACTTTCCAGAAGTCCCAAGAGTCTGTTCAGACCCCGAAAAACAGAAAACAAATGCTCCGGTGGGTTCCTTGGTGCTTGATGCTCATCACGGTTCTCATCCTTGATGCGTGTAAGCTTCAAGTGTACAACTCTTTGATGTTTTAGCATCACTTTGACAAAGTTTCAACCATCAACACACAATGTCAAGATTAAGAAGTAATACAACTCACTTAAGAGTTTTAGATGGATGATGAACCAAGGTTACATCATGGTCTTAGTCTTAACACAAATACAAGTTCTATTTAAGATTAAAGCTACAAACTTTGATTCAATTAAACAAGCAAGAGATAAATTTGATCAATAAAAGTAGTGGAACCCTAAGCTAGAGAGCTTGGATCCTTTAACAAATAATTATGAGATTTCAAAGCTAGAAAGCTTGAATCTTTTATATTCTTGAAGATCTTTAAAGCAAAGGGCTAGATCTTCAAGATTCATTAAGATCATAAACACAAGTTTTGATCTTTTAGCAAAAAAAAAAGTGATCTTAAGCTATATGAAATGTCACGTTCATATTGATTATAAACGTTCCATATTAATTGATTTCGTCGCGAGGTTTTGACCTCTATATGAGACGTTTTTCAAAGACTGCATTCATTTTTAAAACAACCATAACCTTTATTTTATCGATAAATGTTTAAAAAGCATTACATAGATTATCAAATAATGATAATCTAAAATATACCGTTTACACACGACCATTACATAATGGTTTACATTAAGAATATATTACATCAAAAATAAGTTTCTTGAATGCAGTTTTTACACAATATCATACAAGCATGGACTCTAAATCTTGTCCTTATTTTAGTATGCAACAGCGGAAGCTCTTAATAATCACATCAGAATAAACATGCTTAAAAACATCAACAAAAAATGCTGGTGAGTTATAGGTTTAACCTATATATTATCAAATCATAATAATAGACCACAAGATTTCATATTTCAATACATCCCATACATAGAGATAAAAATCATTCATACGGTGAACATCTGGTAACCGACATTAACAAGATGCATATAGAATATCCCCATCATTCTGGGACACCCATCGGACATGATAAAATCGAAGTACTAAAGCATTCCAAATTCCAGAATGGGGCTTGTTGGGCCCGATAGATCTATCTTTAGGATTCGCGTCAATTTGGGGGTCTGTTCCCAAATTCTTAGGCTACCTAGCTAAAAAGGGGCATATTCGGCTTCGATTATTCACCCATATAAAGTAGTTTCATTTACTTGTGTCTATTTCATAAAATATTTATAAAATTGCATGTATTCTCATCCCAAAATATTAGATTTTAAAAGTGGGACTATAACTCACTTTCACAGATTTTTTTACTTCGTCGGGAAGTAAGACTTGACCACTGGTCGATTCACGAACCTATAACAAATATGTACATATATATCAAAGTATGTTCAAAATATATTTATAACTTTTTTAATAGGTTTTACTGTTTTAAGTTTATTAAGTCAGCTGTCCTCGTTAGTAACCTACAACTAGTTGTCCATAGTTAGATGTACAGAAATAAATTGATATATATATTATCTTGGATCAATCCACGACCCAGTGTATACACGTCTCAGGCTAGATCACAACTCAAAGTATATATATTTTTGGAATCAACCTCAACCCTGTATAGCTTACTCCAACATTACTGCATATAGAGTGTCTATGGTTGTTCCAAATAAAATATATACACGGGTCGATATGATTTGTCAAAACATTTGCATACGTGTCTATGGTATCTCAAGATTACATAATATATCAGAATACATGTATAATACAATATGAGTTAGCTAGGATATGATTAATATAGATTTGTTACCAATTTTCACGTAGCTACAACAAGCAAAAATATCCAATCTTGTTTTACCCATAACTTCTTCGTTTTAAATCCGTTTTGAGTGAATCTAATTGCTATTGTTTCATATTGAACTTAATATTATGAATCTATACAGAAAAAGTATAAGTTTATAGTCAAAAATACAGGTTACAAGTCGTTTTTGTAAAGGTAGTCATTTCAGTCGAAAGAACGACGTCTAGATGACTATTTTGGAAAACATACTTCCACTTTGAGTTTAACCATGATTTTTGGATATAGTTTCATGTTCATAATAAAAATCATTTTCCTATAAGAACAACTTTTAAATCAAAGTTTATCATAGTTTTTAATTATCAAACCCAAAACAGCCCGCGGTGTTACTACGACGGCGTATGTCCGGTTTTACGGTGTTTTTCGTGTTTCCAAGTTTTAAATCATTAAGTTAGCATATCATATAGATATAGAACATGTGTTTAGTTGATTTTAAAAGTCAAGTTAGAAAGATTAACTTTATTTGTGAACAAGTTTAGAATTAACTAAACTATGTTCTAGTGATTACAATTTTAAATCTTCGAATAAGATAGTTTTATATGTATGAATCGAATGATGTTATGAACATCATTACTACCTTAATTTTAGTAGGTAAACCTACTGGAAATGATAAAAAATAGATCTAGATTCAAAGGATCCTTGGATGACTTGAAAGTTCTTGAAGCAGAATCATGACACAAAAACAAGTTCAAGTAAGATTTTCACTCGAAATAAGATTGTTATAGTTATAGAAAATGAATCAAAGTTTGAATATGAGTATTACCTTGTATTAGAAAGATATCTTACTATAAATAAGAAAGATTTCTTGAGGTTGGATGATCACTTTACAAGATTGGAAGTAAACTAGCAAACTTGGAAGTATTCTTGATTTTATGAAACTAGAACTTATAGAATTTATGAAGAACACTTAGAACCTGAAGATAGAACTTGAGAGAGATCAATTATATGAAGAAAATTGAAGAATGAAAGTGTTTGTAGGTGTTTTTGGTCGTTGGTATATGGATTAGATATAAAGGATGTGTAATTTTGTTTACATGTAAATAAGTCATGAATGATTACTAATATTTTTGTAATTTTATGAGATATTTCATGC
Source organism: Rutidosis leptorrhynchoides (assembly GCF_046630445.1). NCBI lineage: Eukaryota > Viridiplantae > Streptophyta > Magnoliopsida > Asterales > Asteraceae > Rutidosis > Rutidosis leptorrhynchoides. The sequence continues at coordinate 87,833,334 of NC_092343.1, forward strand.
TAGTTGCCAAATGATGGTTCCCACATGTGTTAGGTGACTCACATGGGCTGCTAAGAGCTGATCATTGGAGTGTATATACCAATAGTACATACATCTAAAAACTGTGTATAGTACGAGTACGAATACGGGTGCATACGAGTAGAATTGTTATTGAAACTGAATGAGGATGTAATTGTAAGCATTTTTGTTAAGTAGAAGTATTTTGATAAGTGTCTTGAAGTCTTTCAAAAGTGTATGAATACATATTAAAACACTACATGTATATACATTTTAACTGAGTCGTTAAGTCATAGTTAGTCGTTACATGTAAATGTTGTTTTAAAGCCTTTAGGTTAACGATCCTGTTAAGTGTTGTTAACCTATTGTTTATTATATCTAAAGAGATGTTAAATTATTACATTATCATGATATTATGATGTATTAATATATCTTAATATGATATATATATATATATATATATATATATATATATATATACAATTAAATGTCGTTACAACGACAATCGTTACATATATGCCTCGTTTCGAAATCATTAAGTTAGTAGTGTTGTTTTTACATATGTAGTTCATTGTTAATATACTTAATGATATTTTTACTTATCATAATATCATGTTATATATATATATATATATATATATATATATATATATATATATATATATATATATATATATATATATATATATATATATATATATGACATCATATAGTTTTTACAAGTTTTAACGTTCGTGAATCACCGGTCAACTTGGGTGGTCAATTGTCTATATGAAACCTATTTCAATTAATCAAGTCTTAACAAGTTTGATTGCTTAACATGTTGGGAACACTCAATCATGTAAATAATAATTTCTTTTAATATATATAAACATGAAAAAGTTCGGGTCACTACAGTACCTACCCATTAAATAAATTTCGTCCCGAAATTTTAAGCAGTTGGAGGTGTTGACGTATCTTCTGGAAATAAGTGCGGGTATTTCTTCTTCATCTGATTTTCTCTTTCCCAGGTGAACTCGGGTCCTCTACGGGCATTCCATCGAACCTTAACAATTGGTATTTTCTTTTGCTTAAGTCTTTTAACCTCACGATCCATAATTTCGACGGGTTCTTCGATGAATTGAAATTTTTCGTTGATTTGGATTTCGTCTAACGGAATAGTGAGATCTTCTTTAGTAAAACATTTCTTCAAATTCGAGACGTGGAAAGTGTTATGTACAGCCGTGAGTTGTTGAGGTAACTCAAGTCGGTAAGCTACTGGTCCGACACGATCAATAATCTTGAATGGTCCAATATACCTTAGGTTTAATTTCCCTCGTTTACCAAATCGAACAACGCCTTTCCAAGGTGCAACTTTAAGCATGACAATCTCTCCAATTTCAAATTCTATATCTTTTCTTTTAATGTTAGCGTAGCTCTTTTGTCGACTTTGGGCGGTTTTCAACCGTTGTTGAATTTGGATGATCTTCTCGGTAGTTTCTTGTATTATCTCCGGACCCGTAATCTGTCTATCCCTCACTTCACTCCAACAAATCAGAGACCTGCACTTTCTACCATAAAGTGCTTCAAACGGCGCCATCTCAATGCTTGAATGGTAGCTGTTGTTGTTGGAAAATTCTGCTAACGGTAGATGTCGATCCCAACTGTTTCCGAAATCAATAACACATGAT